>NW_024884722.1:20882902-20887127 GCF_019232065.1 Centrocercus urophasianus
ATCTGCTTCCATCTCGCTAAATCCATTTACGCCGCGATACTTCCCTTCGGATGAGCCCCGCGATCCCTGCCGCCCCCGCACGCGCAATCTCGCTATGGCAGGCCGCCTCCGCCCGGTTCCGCCGCTCTGCCCGGGGCCGCGGGGCTCGGCCTGGCCGGGGGGAGCCGCGCCCGGCGCCCTGAGCGGAGCGGGCGCGCTCCTCCGCAGTGCCCCGCGGGGGCGGGCCCGGCAGCGCCGCCTGGCGGGCGGGACCCCACGGCCGTCCCGCTACCGGCGCGGCCCCGCCGGGCCGCAGACAAAGGGAGCCGCCTCCTGCACGCCGCCGCACCGGGGGGCTCGGGGCCCCTCATTTCGGGGGAGCGGCCGCTGGGCGAAGCGAGGGCACGGAGGGGGAAGGCGGCGCGTTCGCGTTCCCATTTGGTCGTAGTAGTTGAGGAACAGAAGGTGCGGCCGCCCGTCCTCCTGCCCCTTCCCGCAGAGGTGGTGAGGACCGAAGAGCACGCACCTCGCAGAGCAGAGAGGGAAATGTGAGGCTGTTGCTTAAATGTAAATCGTTGTTGGACGTTCTCACCGCGATGGCCTAAGAACAGCGATCTAATTTTGTTCTTTCGAACTGTTCTGAGGAATATATATATATATGCGTGTGTATGTATGCGTATATATATCCTCCAGGTTTCAGTAGGCGTCCTTCTGCTGCTCTGTTATCATTACTGCTTGCCTTGATGTGACGTTGAAGACAGATGACAGCATTGTCAGGTTGTCTTCGATTCATCTGAAGACTTAAAAATAATAATAATAATAAAACACACACGAGGCTTCTTGCAATATCCAAAGCCTGAACGGCTTCGCTTTGTTCCACGCAGGGGACAGACGGGGTAGCTGCGAGGGGAGCGGGGACGGATTTCAGACATGAGGGCAGGAGGGACCCCGCGCAGCGCCGAGCGGTCTCTCCCCGGTCCGCGGCCAGAGGGGTCCGTATTGCAGCACCTGGCGGGCCCGGCTGGGAGTGCCGGCACCGGGACTGCCCCTCCGTGTTTATGCACAACCCGAATGCGCAACGCGCTCAAATTTCAGCCCCGTCTCTGCTGCCTAAGCAGCGTACCTCCAGAGAGGTGAGAGCTTTCGGTGCTAGGATCTGTCTTTTTTTCTTTAGACGCCTTTATACTTCTTCGTAACATTTCATTTTTATTTTTATTTTTTTTTAATGTGAAAAGGGAATCTGCCCCCAGCTGCCAAGAAGCGAGTTGTGGGAGAGCCCCAGTGGGGATTCGCCACCTCCTCCCGGGGCTGAGGGACCGTCGGGCAGCATGTGAGCTATGGGCTGGAAGTGAACGGGGCAATTCTCGTGGCCCGGATGGAAAGGAGAGCTGGTGATGCCGTCTCCAGATCTTTTCCAACTTCAGATTCGCTCTTTTTAGGAAGAAAAAACAAAATAAAACAAAACAACAACACCAAAAGGCGCCCTACCGAAAGCCTGCAGTGAAAGCCAGTAGTATAAAAGAAAGGCAGTATTTCCCTCCGTCTTTTCTAAATGTAAAAGAGTAGAATTTGGTCTGTATTTCCGAGAACAGGAATGCACGTGTGCTCCTGTTCGGGCCAGCCTGGGCCTTTCCGGGCTGCGCTCGCCTGGGCCATCTCTCTCACACCCCGCACGGCTCAGCAAAGTCCCAGCGCAGGGAAGCGGGGCCGCAGCGCTCAGGGCGGATTTGGAGGTGGCGGGGAGCGACTTCCCCATCCCACAAAACGGGGCCTCCTATCGCCGAGTAAATCCCCCCCGTCGCAGAGGCATCCCCGTGCTCAGCTCCACCGTCTGCTTACTGCTCGGAAATGAGGAAGGCAAACATGTATGTGTGTGTTCGGTATCGACCTGCACACACAAGCCAAGATACATATGCCCATATAGGCCGAGATATACTGCAGGAACTCCTTTGCTGTCTGTGGAGTCTGTGTTTTATTGTTTCATAAAACCAGCTTAATTACATTTCCCCATAGATAAGATAAACAGAACCCTTCTTTTCTAAGCGTCGCTTATCAGAAGTATTTTGTCGAAGCGGCACCCAGAGCGAGCCTCGCACAGCGCCGGGAAAGTCATTAATTTTTATTTTGGTTCTTCGGTTGCACTTAGCGTCTGACAGGAGTTGATTTAAATATTACATGAGTTTATCTTTAGTGTTCAAAAAAGATTTGTGAGGAAGATGAAACTGTTTAATTCAAACTAATGTATGCCTGACTCCGGTCAGATCGATCTGAGTTTGGGGTTGTGATGGGTTTTGCCCTTCTGTTGCTTGTCCTCCCGAGCTGGTTTTTCACTGTGAAATTACTTTAGTTCGGTGGCATGGACCAGCGGCTGCTGTCAGCTCCTCGAGCCATCCAGCTAGTCGGAACGGGAGAACGAAATAACAAACGCGGCCCTTTTACCTAAAAACATTAATGTCCATAAGTCAATCTCCATTAGAAAAAATAGCGAATTTCCTAGATTAATATCAAAATCCTCCGTGACACTTGCCAGGTCAAATATTTAACAAGCCGGGGAAAGAGCCCTCCTTAGCACCGCTCTCCATATAAAATAAGCCGTTTCCATTTGTCATTAATGTCGCTGACAGTATCTGAGCAGAACGGCAATAATAACGTTAAGCGCTCATTTTATCACTCGCATCAGAACCCCTCGCGCACAACTTTCATAGCTGGGAGCCGCAGCGCTGCAATTAAGGCTCCGGCGCACGGAACTCCCCCGCTCTCCCTGCGACAGACCCCAACACCTGGCTGCTGACGGATTGCAGCGAGTGGAGTCGGAGGTGCAGCTGTTAGAAATCTCTAATTGTGGAGTACGTGCGGAGAAGCGGCGGTGCTTTTTGATCGCCGTAACGGCATCGGGCTCGCACGCCCCGATAGAGCCGCAGTGGCCCTTTCCCCGACTCGCGGGTGGCGGAGGGCCCGAAGCAGGGCTGTGGCAGGGCTGGGGCTGGGTTGGTGCCGCGCCGCTCGGCTGCCCGCCGATTCCTGCCGCCTCTCGGCCCCGCTCGCGGCCGATGCGTTTC
Source organism: Centrocercus urophasianus (assembly GCF_019232065.1). Lineage (NCBI taxonomy): Eukaryota > Metazoa > Chordata > Aves > Galliformes > Phasianidae > Centrocercus > Centrocercus urophasianus. The sequence goes on from NW_024884722.1 coordinate 20,885,941, forward strand.
ATCAGTGAAGTTTGCTCGGTGCGGTTAACGGCGCTGCCCTTCTCTCCTTTCCCCGAACTCATCAGTTCACAACGAGGGCTCGTTTTACATTCCCCAAACCGGCGCTACCCGCTACTCCTTTTCCCATTTAAGGGGGTGGGGGGAAGGGAACCACTACTTGGTGAAAGCGCCGAGCCGCTCCGTGCCGATGGCGGAGCTGCGTTCCCAAAGAGCCGCTCAGCACCCGCCGAGCCTTGTGCGGCCCCGCTCCGAGCCGGGCCGACCCTAGCCGGGCCGGGAGAACGCCGGTCCTTCGTTAGCCGCCCGCTCCTCTCCGCTCTGCACGTTAACGCTAACACGTACTAATTATCTGGAGTAAATGTATTAGACTAATTAGCATCTGGGCACCGCGGGAAACTTTGAACAGTAATTGTATCGCGGGGATGCGGGAGAAGGGAGGCAGGCCGACTCCTCGCCGAGCCCGGCCGCCGCTCGCCATGCGTCGGGCCGGCAGCGGGCAGGGCACGGAACCCGGCTGTCCGCGGGCGCGGAGCCGCTCTTCCCACCGGCGCGGTGCAACGCGTGCGGCGCGGTGTCGGCGGCTGCTCCTGGCCGCGGCGGGGCTGTGCCGGGCGGGCAGCAACGCGGCCGGGGCGGCTCTCGGCATCGCTCCCGGCTGCGGGCGGTTTGCTGGGATCCTTCCTCCCCGGCCCTTCTTCTTAAAAGAAAAGCAGCTCCCAGAGCAGTCCAATTTTATTATTATTATTATTATTTTCTTTCTTTTTTTTTTTTTTTTTTTTTTTTTTTTTTTTTTTCCACTGCGGTACAACTGAAGAAAGAAGTTGAAAATAACCGGGTGAGATCAAATAGCGCTTCCCAATTACTTCGGAACTTCTCACTTAGAAAAGAAGATGAATGGTTACGCGTTACACTGTAAAAAGCTTTCGGATAATCTTCTTACTCTTTTACCAACAGTGCTGCCTTCCCCGCGTCTCTTCCTAAAGAAGGAACGCCGCCTGTTAATTGAAGCTCGCATCGAAAAGAAAACGGTTTTCACAGTAAAATGCTCTTTTGAGAGGGGGAAAAAAAAAAAAAGAAAAAAGTTCATTTTCCTCTGGAAAGGGGCAGAGATGGCAGCGAACCTCAGCCTGCTCGATCCATGCCCACCAGCTCTACTGAAGGGGGGGAAGATTTAAAAAAAAAAAAAA
>NW_024884722.1:20887227-20891865 GCF_019232065.1 Centrocercus urophasianus
AAAAAAAAAAAAAAACCGTACTTTTCCTTCTTTCCTTTCTTTTCTTTTTTTTTTTTTTTAATAATTTTTAATTAAAATTGAATAAACGCTGAAGGAGAAAGTAGCGACCGCCTTTATCCAAGACCTACTCGGGTTTATAACAGAATCCAAGCGTATGAAAAAAAAAAAAAAAAAAAAAGTAAAACCTCTTAATACATCAAATATACGGAATTTTAATCTTTAAAGCGATACATTGTCTATTTTAGTACATGACGTAAACCTTACTTAACCCTCGTTACAGGGTGGACTTAAAAATTAAAAATAGTTAAGTGTTCCTTTTAAAGAACAAAATAAGGCAAATGAGGTTTTTGGAATAGAATTGTTTTTGTCTTTCTTCCAGAATACATACAAAAAAATACCGATTCTCTTTCAAGGGTATACACCTTAAAAATAATTGCAATTTGAAATTATAACTGACAAATTGCGAGTTGTTTTTTCAGTAACAAACATGCATGTAAATTTTTTTTGTTGTTTCAATGAGACATTAAATAAGAACGTACGATACAATCATAGCAATTTTAAAGTAACATTAAAGAGAAGACCTCTATCTTTTTATTTATATTCTACAATGGGTGTTTCACTTTTACCTATTGAGCTCAGTTAAGTAATGCACTTTATGATTCGTTGTCCCGCTTGAAGCTAACATAAATAAATACAGTGCTCACGGATCCAGTCCTCAGATGAACACTATCGTATAAAAAGTCCCATTTCTGTTTTGTGGGTTTTTTTTTTTTTTTTTTTTTTTTTTTTTTTTTTTTTTTGTGGTTGTTGTTTTGTTTTTTTCCTTGCCGACTTCCACCGAGTTCGGAGGGCTCCCTCCCTCCTTCCCTCCCTCCCCCTCCCTCCCGCCTGCGCCGCTCACTGGTAGCCCAGCGCCGAGGCTGTGGTGAGTCTCTGCCCGTACAGTGCGTAAGGGGAGTAGTAGGGTCCCGTGGCGGCGGGCACGGGCACGGGCGCGCCGGGGGTGGGCAGCGGGCTCTTGGAGTACGGGTGGTAGCGGCTGCCGAGTCCCAGAGCGTGGTGCGGGCTGCGCAGCGCCAGCGTGCCCGGGCTGCCCGGGGCGCCCGTGGTGGGGATGTGCATGTGGCACGCCATGGCCGCGGCCGCCGCGCTGGCCAGCGACGAGGAGCTGGGGTAGCTGGAGAGGAGTTTATCGGTGCCCGGGAAGGCAGTATGGGTCCGCAAGTGGCTAAGCAGCTCCTCCGAGGTGGCGAAGCGCTTGTCGCAGGGTCCGTTGGCCGACACCCAGTTGCAGATGTGCGGCTGGGGGTCGTTGGGGAGCATGAAGCCGTAGGGGTACAGGGGGTGGCCGGCCAGCGAGGGAGGAGTGGCGCCGGTCAGCGAGGAGTGCACGCCGTGCAGGGGGTGCGTAGGGTACACCAGGGGGTATCCGGACTTGAGGGCCTGGTCGTGGGCACAGGAGGCGCCGGCTGCGCCGGCCAGGTGGCTGGCGCAGTGGTAGCTCAGGCAGTACGGGTCTCGGCATAGGCTGGCCGTCATCACCGACGGCGGCGACGCGCCCGCCAGCGGGCTGGAGCCGGCCGGCTTGCTGCAGCCCAGGCTGCCCGCGGCCGCCAGCTGGGCCCCCACCAGGCTGGAGGATTTGGTGGGGTCCAGGGCCACGCCGTGCGGCAGGAACTGCGGCGGGTAGCCCGCGTACGCCCCGGCCAGCGTCCCCGGGTAGCTCATGCCCGCCGGAGGCAGCGGGAAGACGGTCTGGCCCGGCTTGTAGGGGGAGACGGGGGCCACGAGGCCCGAGCCCAGCACGGAGGCGGAGGAGGTGGCGGTGGTGCTGCTGCAGGAGGAGGCGGAGTCCGAGGCGATGGGCTTGGAGCCCGGCGCGCTCTCCTGGTGCTGGTTGACCTCCACGTTAATCCCGGCACAGCTCACGCTAATCCGGCCGTGGCCGATGCCAGCGGAGCCCGGGCCGCCCTCCGCGCCGGAGCCGCCGCTCTTGCCGCAGCTCTCCGAGTCCTTCTTGTCCTCCCCGCCTTTGCCCTCCGTCGGCAGCAGCCCGGGCGAGCAGGCGGAGGCGCTGGAGTTGGGGCTGCCTGTCCTTGGGGTGAACGGCTGGCAGGTGGCGCTCGGCACCCGGAATCCCGACTTCTCCCCGGCCGCGACCCCCGCCGCGGGGGTGCCCGCGCAGCCCGCCGCCCCCGGCTCCTTCTTCTCCGCGCCCGGTTTGGAGTAGGGCTTGAAGCTCGACTTGTCCTCCACGCCGATGTCACTGAGCTTCAGGGGGCCCGACTTGGAGTCCTTGTCGCCTCCGGAGCCATTGGAGGTGACCGAGGAGAGTTTGGAGGAAGGGGACGGGTCCGGCTTTCCTATCTGCGAGCAAGTTTGTGCCAAAAGGGCCAGGGGGCTTTTCTTCGCATCCAGCTGCAGGAATTAGACACACAACAACAGAGGTTTAATGGGGGAGTCCAATCAAAGAAAAAAAAAAAGAAAAAGAAAAAAAGAAAAACCAAAAAGCCCGGAGCGTACCTAGTAGGTCTCTTGTCCCGCACGTTTTTGCAGGGGCCAGCCTGGAAGCGATGAACGATTTCGTGCGCATTCATCACCCTGACAGCCCCCTCCCCTGCATGCACCATTTTCCACAAAGCCTTTAAAGAGGGCTTGGGCTCGCTGGAGCCGTGCGAGCACCCCCTCGGCTGCCCAGCGCCCACCGGGCAGCGCCCACCCCGCACCGACCCCCGCCTCCGGCGTGAGGGAGCCCTTGGGCCGCGCCAGCTGCCGCATTTCTGCGCCCTGACCGCGGCCGCTATTTATAATCAGAGCCCGGACGAGCCGGGCTCCGGGGGAGAGCCGCGCTTCGCTCCGCAGAGACCTCAGTGAAATCATTCATTCCCACGGACACACCCTTCTCACCACCCTCTCCATTTCGAGGTTCGCTTCCTAAAACAGCGAGGGGCCCCGACAGCGTGGAGAAAGGGAGAGCGGGGCCCCGAAGCCCCCAAAAGACGGCGAAGGCGGAGGGCCGAGCGCCGCCATAACCGCCCCGCGCCGCGCAGAGCCCGTGCCAGAGCACCCCCCGCAACGCCCGGCAGCTGCGAGCGTGGCCGGATCGTGACCCCGGAGCGGGGCGCTTCCTTCCACCCACCGCTCCTCTCTCTCTCTCTCAAAAATAAATAAATAAATAAATAAATAAATAAATAATAATTTAAAAAAGTATACACATACACCTATGTATAATAAAACGTTTTAAAAAAATCAAAAGGAGTAAAAAAAAAGATAAAAAGAGCAAAAATGAAAGTTTATTCAAAAAGGAATCGCCAGGCAGCCGAGTAAACACGGAAACGAAGACCACGCGCAGCTCCTCGCACTAAGATCAAAGGCGCCCGTTCCCGGTGCGACCGCGACCCGGAGCGGAACGGGCGCGGGGCAGCCGCCATGCGGGGCGACCAGCGCACGGAGGGGTCGGGGCTGCTTACCTCGATGGGGCTGACGGGCGTGGAGGGGAGAGGCTGCAGGTACTCGGGGTGTAGGATGTGGCCGGTCCGCGCCGTGAGCATTTTCAGCACCTTGATGGGCAGGCGGTTGGCTTGGCGCAGCGGGTCCGAGGGGGGGACGGCGTGGAAGCAGGGCTTGACGGCGGCGCTGCCGGGGCTCCCAGCGTGCCCGGTCGGCCCGGCACTGAGGTCGGCGGCGCTGCGGCTGCGGCGGGGGCTGCCTCCGGGCTCGCTCAGGCTGCTGCTGCGCTTACTACTTCTGAGAGCAGAAAGCGAGGGCGATGTGATCATGACCCAAAACCTCGCATGAAAACTGGGGCAAGTCGCGCCGCTCGCACTCGGAAACGCTTGCTCGCTTTCTGCGGGCGAGAAGGGAAAAAATCCACACGCCCCCCGAGGAGGAAAACAAACATAAAATGTCCCGCGGCTCTTGCTGGCGGGGAGGGCGTGGGTGGGGAGGGGGGGGGGGAAGGGGGAGCCGGCCGGAGAGAAAGAGGAGGAAAAAAAGCCGAGTAATCCGTGCGCTGCGAGGGGCGGGGGGCGCGGGCGGCTGCGCCGTGCCCGGCCGCTCTCGGCTCCCGGCTGCGGCGCGGGGCGGGCGGGCGGAGCGCTCGGCTCCGCGCTCAGTTGTGCTGCGAGCCGCTGCCCATCCAGCCCGGGGTCTGGCGGAGAAACTCACTTCAAAAGCAGCTGAATTAGTCTGAGATTAAAGCCTTTGCCGCCTTCCAATCAAATGGGACCCCGAGGTGATTGGAGGGTCAAGGGGATGTGACGTTCCCTTTTCTGGGGCTTTTTTTCTCTGTTTTTAATGGGCTCTCGCTCTTTTTTTTTTTTTTTTTTTTTTTCCCTTTCTCGTCCGCCTCTCCTCTCCCCTCCCCTCCTTCCTTGTTTGCGCTCCCAGGACGGGCTGGGCGTTAATTCTGTGTTTCACATCACGCGCCGCGAACGTTTTTCTTCCTCCGCGGCCAGCGCGGCTCCCCGGGCGGCGGCGAAGGCGGCCGCGGGCCGACGGTCGCCGGCCGGGAAGGAGGCTGTCGCGGGGCCCCTCCGACCCTGAGAACGGCCTCGACGCGGCGCCCGCCCGATCGCGGCCTTCCGCCGCCTGTCCGCGCCGCGCCGCGCCCGGGCCCGGCCCTCGCCCCCACTCCCC
>NW_024884722.1:20892002-20905784 GCF_019232065.1 Centrocercus urophasianus
CGCCGCGCGCTGTCACGCAGCGCCCGCCGCGCCGCGCTGCGCGGGTCCCCGCCCCGCCGTCAGCTGTCAGCGCTCCCCGCCGCCATCCGTCAGTGGCTTGTCAGCCCTGCCAATCCGCCCTGATTTATGTCAGCTTTTGTTGCTGATTACAAGCCTGGTGTGACTCCAGGGGGAGAGAGAGGGAGGAAGGAAAACAGAGAGAGAGCGAGCGGCTCCGCGGCGTAGAGCCGGAACTCGTCTTTCTGCGGGAACGGGCGGCGGGGCCGCTCTCCCCTTCCCACTCCGCAGCGGCCGTCTTGGCCCAGACGCCGCACCCGGGAGCGGGCGGCTCCGCGCTCCGGCCTCGCTGGGGGCCGCCTGCACCGTTCCGGGTGCGCAGCGTGAGCCTTGCTTGCGGCCCTTCTGCCGCTCCCCGCGCCGCCCGCTGCTCTCCCCTTTGTACTTCTCGTCCCGCTCTTCCCCACCTCCTCATCCCGTAACATTTTTTTTTTTTTTTCCACAGGCAAAACGTGTTAATCAATCTTTTACTTTTGTTTCCGGATCTGACATGGTGGCCCACACAATCTACAACATTAACAAAAAGGTCACTTAGAGATAAAACACGTTTGACAAGTGAAGAACAAGGCAAGTGCTTCAGGGGTCGCGGCCAATTCCTGACCTGGACTCCGACCAGAACAGGCGCCGCTCGTGGAAGGGTGGGCGTGGGGAAGGACTTTCCCTGCTCGCTCTCGGCCCCGCCGAGCCCCGTCCGTCGCCTTCGCCTTCTCCTTCCCCTCACCGCCACCCCGGGCCCTGTGCCGGGCAGCCCCCCGCGGCCCTCTCCCCACGGGACGCCTTTCTTCGACGCCCTCCCCGCCCCCAGAGTGGTGCTCCGTCGGTCCCTCAGCCGGGTCAGCATCTCGGGTGGCTTTTATTGAACCGCTGCGCTCTTTGGCACGTTGGATAGAACGGGGCGATACGCGGAACTGCCCTCGCCTCCTAGAAAGATGATTTTAACAAACTTTTCAATTTCTGTGTTCTCTGGAATCTTGGAGCGTGTCGCCGGAACATGTCGGTGCAAGGCAGAACCGGGCTTCGATGTCACCGTGCCCGCTGTGTTCTTCTGAGGCCGTGACAGTTAAAGGATCGGGGGGCAGAGGGAGAAGCATCGCACAAAAGCTGCTGCTGCAGCGGGACTGACAGCCCGCACCGTGCCCGTAAGGAACTCCCCCTTCCTTCATACAGAGTGGAAGTGACTTGAATCTGCCCCAGGTTTTCCCCCCGTTCTTTCTTTTGTTGTCAAGTCCAATTGATAAATGGAGTGCAGTAAAACTCTGGAAGGGAAAAAAAAAAAAAAAAAAAAAAAAAAAAAAAAAAAAAAAAAAAAGCTGAAACCTTCATTTGTGTTCATTTGCATTAAAGTGCTTGGAACAGCTGTTTTCCTTACAGGACCAGAGAGACTCCTATCTGTTTTCTCGTTGTATTTATCCTGCCTCCCAGGGTGAAAGCTTAAAGATTAATTGTCCTAAGGCAGAGTCAGCTGCGGGCAGCCCCCCTTCCCTCTCCCTTCCCTACCGGCCCGGCGGAGGTGCGGGGAGTTCGGGAGGGCCCTCGGACTCGAGGCAACGGCGATGCCCGCTCCGTGTGCACGGCACAGCGCACCGAGGGGAGCAGGGACGGGCGGGGAGCAGCGCGAACCCGAAGCTCTCTGGCTGAGGTAGAAGCGTCGGAGGGTACTTTAATTAGTAACTTCAGAGAACAGCTTTTCTTTTTTTTTCTTTTTTTTTTTCTTTTCTTTTTTTTTTTTTTTTCCGCCGAGCCTTTGAAATGAGGATTAAATCACACTCAGCACTGTAAACTTTTTATGTAGAAGGTTGTAAAAAAAATATATATATTTATAACAATAAAAAATCAAACAAATGCCGAGCCATCCCCTCCCCTCGCCTCCCAAAAGCCTTTCTTAGCCGCGACAGCTCTGCCTGCTCCAAACACGCGCAGTGCGCGGCTAGAAGCGCAGTCCCGCCGCCGGGCTGCCCCGCGGAGCGTTGCGGAGCACTGTGGAGCTTGGCGGCTCTCTCCGTTCCCGGCTGAGGAATTCGGGCTCCGTCCTGCTCATTACCTTGCGAGGGATCCTCGTTTAATGAATCCGCGCAGCCGGGTTGCTGCTTGGTGCTTACTTGTGTAGTCTTGTTGAAGTTTGGGTGGCTGTAGCTTTTATTCTTCTTTAAAAATAATAATAAAACAACAACAACAACAAAAACCTGAGGGTTGAAACCCGTCTTCCTGCTCTTACAAAGGAAAATTGTAACAAAAAAAAAAAAAAAAAAAAAAAAAAAAAAAAAAAAAGGAGAGTAAAGGAGGAATTAATTAACAAGTGCCAGTCCACACTTTCCTTTACCTACCAGCTATTGGCAAGCATGTCAAGTCGATTTTATTTGCACACAATGGAAATGATTTATTTTCTCTTAAAAAGGAGTGGGCTGGCAGATATTTGAGGAGAAGAGAGCGAGACCGAGAGAGGAAAAAAAGTTTGAAAATGCCTTGAACTATTCACTGTCGAGATGGCTAATCAGTATTGAGGCTCGAGGGCACTCGGGCAGCTTTTCAATGCGGTTTTCCTTTCATCTCAAGCTGGATGGAGGCGCTCAATTAAAAGCCTATCAGTTTGTAAGTAAATCAACGCCTATCAAAGTTGTCACATCAAACAAAACGATTATTATTGCAGCCCGCCTCCCCTATTAATCTCCCTCTAAAATAATCCGCTTGACAGGTCAGGCTGGCGAGCTGCAAAGCCTGGTCGGGATCACCCAAAAACCCGGAGCGAGCCTTCCCCCGGGAGAGGGAACTGCAGCAGCTCGACACCAGCCCTGCTGGCTCTCTCCCTTGCCATTTCAGCGTCAGGTTCTGCACATCACGCTGGGAAAGGGCGTTCGGTCTTCTAAACTGAACAGCCACTGCCCTACAGGCCCTTGAGAATTTTTTTGTCTTCCCTTCCACCCCCTTCTCCTTTCTATCGCTTGTGAACAAGGTTCAGCTTTCAATTAACAGAAACTCGGTTGCTGAGTTGTCCTTGTGCTGTATTTCTGTGCGCAGCACAGCTACCTGTCTGTCCTGGGCGACAGTCTCCTTTGCTTTGGGAGTGCTGGAGCTTCCCCACCCGCCCCACGGCTCCTACAGAGGTACCGTGCATTGAAATGGCTTTTTGTGGATGATGCGTCTCCTTCCATAATTTTTTTTCCCCTTTCAAAAATGATAACACTTCTGATAAGGAACATTCTGGTGTATTGGAAACACAGCACCACGAATTCACACACTTGGGAAGGACAGACTGTTTTTATTCTTATTTTTTCTTTCAATTTTTATTTTTTTCCCCCAGGTGAGCATGGGGGCACCCAGATAACAGCTGACACATCAGCCCAGGTACCCAGCCGAGGCGCGGGGCATTTCTTGTTGTCAAAGCCCTGCCCTGAATGCCTGCCAACAGAAAAGAGGATTTCCAAACCTCTCCTCTGTTTGCGTAGCGCTTGAAAATATTTACCCTTATGATTGTAATTACTTTCCTAATACATATGAGGAAGATATGTTTTGCTCTGCATGACACGTAGGTAATCGTCTTATAAGCGGGGATACATTTGGAGCCATCTTCAAAATAACAGTCACGTTTAAGTGCCTAAGATTCTTCCCCCCCTACCGGCCCCCCCCAATGATATTTTTGCAAAACAAGCAGAAAATCGCTTTTCTGTTTGTTTGTTTGCTTCTTCCTTCCGGAAGCGGACCTTCTCTTAAATGCTTTCAAAGGAATTCGACCGGTTTTCTTCCCTTTGTCACGTCAAGAGAGAAGGAAGCGACGAACACACCCAATAAAGCCCTTTTCCTTTTAAGTCATTTGATAGATCCCTTTATTGATGTTGGGAGTTTCGTGTATGAGTGTGAAGGTTTTAATCTCCGTGCTGAAGCCCTTTCGCCAAGGGTGTTTTGCAGAAGTGCCCTCTGTTATGTTCCAGGTGTTGTCTGAGCGAACAGCTCTCGTTTCAAACCCGCCCTGAGGGAACTTTCTGGAGGGAGCGGGTGAAAGCAGAGCCAGGCGGCTCCGGCGGCGCGGCACGGGCAGGGCACGGCTCCTGCCTGGCGCATCGACATCCTCGGTTGCATTTCACGTTGTGCAATGTGCTACGATTTAAACCAGCAGCCGAAAGCGAGCGATCACGTTCCCTAATCCGTGCACGTGTAGTTGAGCTGGCGCTCGCTGCCTGGCTTGTGGGAACGAAGCTTTAGCTTCTGTGGCACCTTGCTCTTGCTCACCCTTGAGTCCCACAGCTCGTCCGCACGCCTTTGTGCTCATCCACGCCAGGGCTCCGGGAGAGGCTGACCCGAGCAGCGCCCTGCGCCGGTTGGCTCAGCGCCGCAGAGCGCAGCGCGCAGTGGAGGCGATCCCGAGCTTCCTCCCCTAGGCTCCCAGACGTGCGGAGTGTTTATTGACAACTTTGTTATGGAAACTGTGCAGATCGGCCAGATGCGGCGGCGTTAGGAGCAGCGCCTTTTTCTGCGCGCCGCAAAGTTGGAGGGCTGTGGCTGGAAAAGGCACGGGCACCCCAATAATTAACCTCATCCGACAGCCCGAGTGACAAATGAACGATAATCCTTGAAGTAAATCCTCGAGATGGGCACGGCCGGGCGGGGGCGGGGGGAAGAGAGCGAGGGGTTCGTCTTTGCCATCTTCTTGAAACAGCCGAGGTCCCCGATCCGAAAAGGTTAAAATAATCTCAATTTTAATAACTGTTAGCTTGTTTTCGGTCATCCCTAATGATGCATTTAGGGCTCTTCTAATCCCAACCGCTTTCATCTTTAGCTTTTTACACCTGAAAATTAATTCCACCTAAAGTACATTTTTCATTTGGTACTGTACTAGCGACGTGCAAATAATTTACATCAGCGTTCATCAGGACTGTCCCGGAGTGATGGATCATTTTGTTGAGTTGCAGTAAAAGTGCAGAATGATCTATAATGATGTAATATATACATTAAAAGGGTGTCTGGATGATCAGAGTTTTGCTAAAAATGTAAAAGGGCTTTTTGATTGATAACAGGGTTGCTGTTTTTCTGCAAAGGCTGTCACGGGCTGACACAATGCTTGAGTTATTAGGGCAGAGAAGGGCAACCATAAATTTCCAACGTCAGGCAAAAACTCTCTTTATTGTCTATATGATGGATGGGCCTCCGTACTAGACACCAAATACTTCGTATCACCCTTAAATGGGAACACATTTTTCGTGGCCATAATTCATGTTTTTTAAATAGAAAGTTTGAAATGCCTGCCTATATTTCACAACCCTGACATATTTATGAATCACTCCCTGCATGCAAATATAATTATTTAAAGCACCGAGGTGACATATGGGTTAGAAATGTACCGAATGCTGTTAGCGGAGTGATTTTTTTTAATTCCCTAAATTGAACACCATAGAAAACTCTGCCTGTCTGCTCGGATCAATAAAGTCGAAGGTGAAGTTTTACTGATTTTGTCAGTGCCACATACAGATTCTCGCTTTTGATTAGGTGCGGCAGGCAAAGAGGGAGTCTTTCGGCAATTACTGCTAGGTTAATGAAAGAAACACTCGTCTTTCTACTGGCACCCTGCGCAGACACACGTATTTCTTCCCCCCTTCCCCCCCACTTCGGGTGCGGAGCTACCCACGGGTGCACCCCCTGAGCGTTATGTGCAGGACGCATTTCCCGGCTGACAGCGCTCAGTCTTGCGGGAGCGGCCGCCGATGCTGCCGGGGACCCCAGAGGTGCCTGATGGCGGGGCCGGGGAGCCTCCTCCGGCAGCACGGGGAAGGGACGCGGCGTAGATCCGCCGCCCCGAGCCTCCGGGCAGCCCCGCGGCCGCCGCCACTTCCGCCGGGGCGGGCGGAGCCCCGGCCTCATCCCGCGCCCCGCCCGCCGCCTGCGCCCGCCCCCAGCCGGGCCGGGAGCCGTGGGGACGGGGGAGCAGCGCCTGGCAGCGGGAGGCGCCTCCGCGGCTCCCCGTCTTCGTGCGAGTGCTGCCGCAGCCTCTCCGCTGCGCTCTGCCGGGGTTGCTCAGGCTTCAGCCGCTTCCGCCCTCCGGAGCCCGCAGCTCAGCCTGAGCGGTCGTCCCGGGGCGTGCAGCACCTCTGCATGTGTTTCATTGGGACCTCTGTTGTTTTCGACGGAGCTCAAGCGAAGCCGGCATCAACATCACTTTGTAGCTTGAATATTTTCTCCCGTGGACTCGCGTGTAAACGTGTAAAATGTTCGCGGCAGTCCAAACTTACTATAGCAGGCTGACTCTTTGCCCATAAAATGTTAAATCAACCATGACCAGACTCATTTTCCCATGTCAGCCGAGAGGACTCCGTAAATCAACACATTAGGGCTTCGCAGGGCAGGAGCTGCGTGTGCCTCATGCAAAGCGGCCCTGACAGCCGCTCTCCCGGTGTCGGGGCTGTCAGCCCGCGTGCTGCAGAGCGGCGGGAGAGGGCCCAGGAACGGGTGCTGCCGGAGTAGGGGGTGGGGGTGGGGGGAGCGGCTCCGGGTTATTCGCCTTCCGACGTGTCTGCGCTTCTGTTTTACAGGTGTTCTGCAAAGCCTATCCCAGCAGCTTGAAAAGCTTTGATGAGCCCATGCCTGTGCTGAAGGCCAAGTGTAGGTGCTTCTCAACACCTCCAGGAGGAGCCCAGTTGGAGGCTGTTATAGGTAGCTCGTGCTGGGGATGCGGAGGGCTGTGATGGCCTTACTTGGAAGCGCCCTGGGCAAATAAGGCTGGGAAAGAATAGCCTTGGCTGTAGGATGCTGCTCAGGAGGACCCAGGACAACCCTCTCTTTGTTTGAGAAACAAGCAAGTATTTTAGAGGTGGTGGTGGTGGTGTGTGTGGCTTTCTTTCCTCTTTTATCTCTAAGTAATGTGCTATGTTCAGTAAAAAGCCCTAGCTAACCAGTCCTTATCTAACCCACTATCTCTGGGTAAGAGTTCAGATATTGGAAAGCTCGTATCTGGATGTGAGTAGGTTTGAAGGAAAAGGAGACATAGCACAGCATATAGCGAAATGATATAACCCCTTACTGGTCCTGATAGTTACACACATTGAATCAGATTAGATTCAGATATCGAGGTAGAGCCTTGTGCTATATTTCATGAAATGGGCCTCGGCATAGAGAAATCATTATCCTGTGCTCCTTGCTGGATTGCCTCCCACTCGAAGAGGTGACCCAGCTGTGACCCAGACTCTGAACAGTTGTGTGTAAATTTAATTTTCAGCATTACATCATTCCAACTGGAATCTCACCTCCTTGCTTGCTGTTGTGCTGTGTGGCTTACCTGGTGGTAGGGAGAAAAAAGGAAAAGGAGAAAACAATGCTGCATGTTATGAAATATGCGACAAAATGAGTTAGCCAAAAGATGAGTTTAAAAGCCTACAAAACATCTAAAGGATGAGAATTTCCATGATGTTACAAAATCCGCTTACAAAGTTTCCCACATTTTAAAAAAGCAAAGGTCAGGAGACAGCAGTCAAGTGTCTGTAGCTTTTATTTTTGGTCAGAGCTCTCACTGCCCAAGGAAGGGCTGCGCTGTGACAAATTGTTCTTTGAAGTTTCATGTATTTGTGTGGTTTTTGCATACACTGTATTTTCTCTGGCAGGTTTTTGGAATATGAGTTTTATAGAAATTGCCAAAGCCTGAGAGAGTGAGCAAACTTTGTGCTGTAAAAGGGGACTAGAAGTAGCCCTCTTTGTGAAGCCTGCTTGTTCCCCCAAAAGTTAAAGGATTTGAAGGAGACTAGGAGTAAAAGGCACAGAGGCCACAGCCCACTTCATCTAATTGTCATTTTTGTTTTTCTTTAGTTGATCAGAGGGTTACCCTTCAAGTCATTTATTTCCCGTCTCAAATGTATTTTTTTTTTTTCTCTTTTCCTTGTTTCTTTTTCATTTGTGGAAAGTTCAAATGCTCGATGGATGACAAAGCGCGGTTGAAGTATGGGAGTGTGAAGAGTTTGTTTCCTGACCAGCTTCATTCAGGTACTCCCAGCTCTGATAAATGTACCTTTAGTGTCAGGAGCAGAGATTAAAGGCAATGGGAGCCTGGCCAAGGTCACAAGTCCTTATAGTAAATAAGTGGTCTGTTCAAGTAAACTTATTAAATTGTGGCCACAGAAGAACAGAGACCAGACAGAGTTAGCAACTCTTACATTCCAATTCTAGGCTTACCATTAAGTGTGCAGCTTTATTGTGTGGCTTTTTGTTTATCTGTAAAGTGGAGTTCCTGCTATTTAGTTATCAATTACTAGGAGTTTTAATGAGGATAAAATAGTAAATGCTTTAGCATATTACCATGGCATAACAAAGCCAAGAGCTTAACTTCATATTCCCTACAGAAATACTGCAATGTAATGTGCCATGCCTAGCTGCGTAACGGAGTGGTCGAATCAAGGGGATCATTTAGATTGCTGTGCTCTCTTGTCAGAGTTAAATAATGTTATTTCATGTGAGGCTTGCAGCAGCACTGCCATGCTTTGTGCTACTCACTGGCCAGAAACAAACCTCCTCCCAGGTTTTGTCAGTCCTTCATTAGATTTTTCAAATTCATGGAATGATGTAATATAACCAACATATGCGTGTGATGATGGCATGTCTTTGGTCCTTTGAGTGTTAAATGCCCCACATTTCTGTAATATTTGAGTTCTTGTGGTTTTCTGTTAGATTTATGTAATATGTTGTTGTTTTTAACCTGTGACCTTGAAATCACGAACAATCCCCATGTTAGTACGACAGAGGTACAAATGGCATTATTATATAGCTTTGGTGGTCTTGTTTGAATGTTATTAATATACAAGGGTAAAATCAATTAGTGAAACACCATTTTTGAAATGTAATTTATTAACACTGTGTAAAAGTATTCTTCGGTTGGCTAGCTTTAAGACAGAGATAATATAATAGCATTGTGGCTACTTCAGTTAGGGCTTGCTTCTTCTCTCCTTGGACTAAAAGGCAACATTTTCTCATTAACTACTACATGAACAGAATTGGACTGTGGTAAGCAGCTGTTTTGGTTCAGTAATCTCCCATTGTTTCTTTTCCACATTTTTATCACCATCTCAGTGGGAAGACAAAATTTAAGCAGGATGCTATTATAGATGGTATAGGTTTTTAATATCAAAGTATGTTAATGAGAAAGAAGAGTGGTTGGACCCAAATTATGGCATCTAAGGAGTACAGTAAACATTATAACCCAATTTAAAATACCTCAGAGATGATTCAGTTTCCCTGGTCTATTAGCATCCATTCGTGTCTGTTATCATTAATAATGAATTGTATTACTAAACCAGAGGAGAAAAAAATAAGAATCCAAGGCCATTTTTCCTTCATTGTGAAAGCTAGCAGGAGTAGATGGAATTTTTTTCAAGACTATATTAATAACTACAGCATTCATATAAACAACTGTGGATCTCTGACAGGCTCTTTACAGCGGAAGTAGAAGCTATTATTGGCCAGAACTATCTGCTTCTTTCAAGGTACCACTTAAAATTGCTTGTGGAACAAGAATGATGAAAAACGGTTGGCTTGAGGCTCAGCTGTGGTTATGAAAATTAGCTGACCTTGATTTTTTTGGGGGGGGGCAATATTTTAAATTTTTGTAATTCAGATGGTGTGAAAAATCCCAGTTACTTGCAGTAGTAAAGGACAAGATTTGTTCAGGTGGCTTCTGGGTGTGCAATCTAGTGTAACCAAGGAGAAGAGTGCTGAAAGGAAATATGGTTCTCTCCTGTGGCAATATTGTAGTTTTATTTATATATTTATGCTGGTGTAATGAAAGCAATAACATTTTTACTGTGAACAGTAACTTGGGATGCCACGATATCCTAACCTGGGTTGGTTATATTTATGTTTATAATATATAGATTGAAAAAAAAAAAAAAAAAAAAAAAAAAAGTAAAAAAAGTATTACCCTTTAGAATAATGTTTGGCTTAAAGGTGGTTTGGTATCTTTTACACAATCTTGCCTGCATGCCTCTCCAGACAGATCAAAT
This sequence comes from Centrocercus urophasianus, assembly GCF_019232065.1. NCBI lineage: Eukaryota > Metazoa > Chordata > Aves > Galliformes > Phasianidae > Centrocercus > Centrocercus urophasianus. The sequence continues at coordinate 20,902,028 of NW_024884722.1, forward strand.
GTTTATCTCTAATACTCCTATATCTTCCTAGAAGGCCTAGGTACTCTTTCTTGTGCAATATAATGGGGGAGGAAAAAAATAGGATAATGCAGTCTCCACAGATTGATCCAACTACCTGTCCTCAGCATAGACACTAGGGTATCAACGTGGATCTGTTGCACTGGGACCTTTCTCAGACCTTGTAAGGCAGGGTGAATTTCATCCTTGCAAGATTAAGAACCGAAACAGACTCCTGAGGTAGAGAAAATTAATTTAATGGTTATAAAGACGTCAGACTGATGACACCAGAGAATGAAGTGCAGAATGTCCTTCCCTGCCTTGCCAGAATAATTAGAGAACAGTTCATTCACATTATCTCTGTTGATTCTGCAGAAATACCAGTTGTGTGACTGGATTTCCATGATAGAGACGCCCACTAATTCTTCACGCAGGTTACTTGAAAGCCAGCGTGTGGTAACATTGTCAATACAGGTTTGTTTGACTTCCAGTCAAAGGAGATAGTCGCTACTGGCTGCATGTTTCATTTCCTAAATGTGAAGTTATAGGAAATTTTTATGCCTGCTTTTTTTTTTTTTTTTTTTTTTGCTGCTGCTTTTGATTCTTCGCCCTTTACTACTAAAGGTTTTTTAGTTCACCTTTAGTGACAAGTTCAGATATGAACATCTTGACTTTTATCAGTTTAGGTCGCATCATGAACAGATTTTTTTTTTTTTTTTTTTTATTAAAAATGTTTAGTTTTCATCCTTTCACTCCGCATAAATAAAATTGCCTGAAGATATCTACCACAATCTAATCTATGATATTCTGATACCTACGGTATGCTATCAGCTTTAACATTTCTAAACCTTAAATGAATGTCTGCTATCACTGTTTAGTACAAATAGTTCTGAATGATTATAAAAATATTTAATGCATAATGCATATCACTCAGGTATTACTGTCAGTAATGGATGAGGAGCAACGTTTGGATAATTTATAAAAGCAGACAAAAACATTTTTCAGTAGGTATTGTTTTCAAAGCGTTGGTTTCTAATAATAACATTTTGGTCATAATACCTTTTTAATATAATTTAAGCTACTTTACTTATGCAAATTGGTGAACTAACTTAAGTGCTTTTATTCTACCTGAAATGCTGAAAGTATCTTACGTTACAGAAGTGTGTATAAAAACAGTTTAACTCTTTTGCGTGCTTCAAGTTAAGCAGCCTGGCGTGGGAGCTTTGTTTTGGGCAGATGAAGGTCTGCATGAACTTCGGAACCTGTAGCAGGTAGAGGGAACGCAGGGATAAAAATCTGATGCTGCAGACCTCCTCTATGCCAAACCAGTTTTTCATCTTGAAGATGCTGGGATTACCAGACACCACTATGGTGTTATGACCATCCTCTAGGTGTTCTCTAGTAGGCTGCTGGAATGTGGGGATCTGCCACTAAGCAATTAATTAATTACCTTGGGTACACACTGCTTTTACAGTGTACCTGAAAGCCTTGCCAGGCATGAAACATTGGTTAACTGATTATGATATAGATGCAGAGCACTAGGGTGTCCTGTGGCTGGAGATAGGAAAGGATGGTTGTGGAGACAGTTTAGAGATCAGCCCGTCTACATACATATAGGATTGGAGCTAGGGTTTTCTCCCTGATAGAAGGGCGTTATAGATGTACTCCAAGTATCTGGCTCAGAACCTCAATGACAATTATAGTGACTGTAAATGAAAAGAACATTAAGCATGCTAAGTCAGGCATGGAAAAATGAGGAAGTGCCAGAACAGAGGTTGCCTCTGCAATCTTGATTCACTCTGTTTAGTGCACAGACGTGGTGACAGTCTTGATGATGATAGAAGATCAAGATCAAACAGTATCACCTCTGTGTGATCCCTGTCTCATTTGGTGCAAAGTCTGCAACAGAGAGAATGCCAAAGGACAGTAATTTGTCACTGAGCACTCTGAAAGGAGTGGCAGTACGAAACCAAGCACAGCATAACAAAAGCAGAACATTTTTCCTTCACATGTAAAAAAACACATATATTCTGATTAAAAACTAAGGATCCTGTAGTGTGTATATTTTTTAAATCAAATTAAAGAATTCACAGAAATAAAAGATTATAATTCAAGGTAAAAATAAAAATGCACACTTAAACAAGCCAATTTTGAATTCATTGTCTTAGTCTTGAAAACACATAGGAAAATTACCCAGTGGTGATTACTAATATATTTGGAACACGGACCTGGAAACACATCAGTTTTATTTTTTTTAATCAGTGACAGTTTTCAATAATTCAGAAACAGGATAAGCAGGATAATTTTTTCTCCAACTTTCATATTAAATCTAGCATAGGAAATCGGAAAAAAAAAAAATTCTAGTAGCATTGGACCAACAGGTTTGCCAGAATCAACATGATATGGTACTGTACAGCTATGTCATTTGAGAAGCTTCATTTTTAGTGCTTAAGCAAGCACAAGGTGGCCTCAATGTGTTTTGAGGTAGCCAGCTGAAGAAACTTCTCCAGAACTGAAGTTCTCTTGATCTTTGTTGGATGGTGAGGTGGGTATAGAGTATACTTCTGTACAACTACTTTTCCCTTGGTCTAGGGGAGTACAGCCTGGGGAAAATCTCATAGGAATCTCTTGAACATATACATACTCTTATCTCTTCAACAGGTTTGTAACAAAATATTTTGTTTAACAAGAAAAGGTAAAAATTCTATAGAAGCCTGATCTTTTGTCTATTAATTTTGCCTTTTCCATTCTTCAAGAGGGAAAAGGCATTTCACTTTTTATTATACATGGAACAGCGATTGCAATTCCTAGGTTTTATCCCCCTTCTTGAGTATTGGCAAGACAGCTAACCTTTCAAGCTATTTTCAGTGTAACTAGCTGTAAAATTGGAATATTCATGCCTAACTGAGATAGGTATAGTGAGGTTTAATTGATTAATAGATGTAAAATGTCATGAAATTTTCAGGCAAATGACACTTCAGAAATGTTAGGTATGACTTCCTTTATATTTTAAAATAACCAATATAAATAACACTAAGAACCAATCATTATGAACAATTTCTACAAACACATTTACTTATAATCTTTCCACTGAAAGACAAATTATGATACTGAATACTTTGAATTTTCAGAATTCGAAACAGGCAGTAAAAGAAGGAAATTAATGTGCATTTCCATTCACAAGAAGCAAAAGATGAACACCAGTAAAACTTCCCTCTAGATTAAATTTTGAAAATGTTATTTTCAATATGTGATTTTATGGGCCTGTATGAAGAAAATGTGTACATTCATGTACGCTTAAAACTGAGTCTCTAAAATCTTTCGGTAGACTTGTCGAAGTCGTCTTATTGTTCATTTACTTACTTAGTTCTCAGTGAATGTTTTGCTGTCTGCTTTTCTCCTTAAACAAAACTATTTTTAATAAGTACTATATAATGGATAACCTCGAACTTTTCAGTAACAGAAGATTTTCCAATGTGTGATTCTCTTATAATCAGAACCTCTTTCAGTTTGTGGCAGTATGGACAGTTCTGTAGTTTTGTTAACATACGCATTTTTTTGTAACAAAAATTAATGGTAAGGAAGAACTGAACTTAAGCTTTTGTTAACTTTTAATTCAGTTTAACATACAGAATAATGCCATACTGCTGCACCCATTAAGTAAGTTATTTCATTAGAGGTATTTTTTTCTTCACTTCTTGAAGAGTTCAATGTCTTTTTTTTTTTTTTTTTTTTTTTTTTTTTTTTTTTTTTTTTTTTT
>NW_024884722.1:20905884-21117347 GCF_019232065.1 Centrocercus urophasianus
TTTTTTTTTTTTTTTTTTTTTTTTTTTTTTTTTTTTTTTTTTTTTCCAACCCGATACCTAAGTTAGGTTTAAGTAGATCGAGGGAAAAAGGAGAAAAAGATCCAGGTTAGCTACTAGTCAGGATTTTGCACAAGTGGTCCACTTCCTGCGTCCTGGCTACTCTCTCTGAAGGGCAAGTGGCACTGCATTTTGAGTTTACGTGGCTGCAGTAGCATGCCTGTGGTGCCAGAGAGCCATCAGGCTGAGGGGGGAAACCTCTACCCACTGGATATTGCCAGTAGCATGTGGGCCAGAGGGCATGTACTTGAGGAAAGGAAATGAGGTTTTAATTCCTAAAATGGTTAGTAAATTATCCATATGTATTTTAATAGGTGGTTAATGAATTGACATAAGGTTAAGCAAGCCATCAGGCACAACTTATAGCTATCCATGACTGCTATTGCTTTACTTCATCTTTAGCACACGGTTCTCAAGCCTGAGAAATTTTGTAGATTCTGTTACTCACTGGTTAGTGGTTTGAAAAATATTTACAAATAGTCATCTTCAAGTAGAAGGTGTAAAGTTACAGTCTAATAGCTGTTTTTCTGTTTTGGTAGGGAATTCTAAGGCAGATGACAAACTGGGAAAAAATGCTAGAAACTTGGCTGGTGACTCTACGTTTTTATCCCTTCATCATAAGAATTAGCTGTGCATATTTCTCAAGAGTTTTGAACTGAGAATAAAGTGGTTTTTGTTGGTTAGCGCCAGTTCTCTAACAGCTCGTTCTTTTGCAAGCTGTTTTATTCCTCTGTCCTGCGGTTCTGATCCATGACAATATCCATGACAGCTTCCCTTTTCCTGGGTTCAGTCACATAAATCGAATGACTCCACCAGAAAGAAACAAGTTTTTCATTTGTTTTTCTCAGGGGGATTGGCAGTGAAGGGGAAGCAATTAATTTGCAAAAGTTTTATGGATAATAATTTAACTTCCTGAAATGTTTTGTTTGTCTCGGTACTAAGATTTTTGTAGTATTACTGTGACCAAATGTTAAAAACAATGTCATCCAAGACTAAATCCCTTTTAGTCTTTGCTTTTCCTGACAGAGTTCACTCAGCGTTGTCCTAAGAAGGTACAGAATCTTTAGTAAGTGAGCCAAAAGTAGCACAGTAATTTAACTCACTGGATAATCACATGAGCTATTATGTCACCCAGATGCACTAGAATAACCTTTATTAAAATGAACAACCATGAAACAGAACCATGTGCTGATTTTTTTTTTTTTTTTTTTTTTTTTTTTTTTTTTCCCTGTTGTAAGTTCATGGTATTATTTAATTACCAACTTTGAAACTGAAGACCTTGCAGTATAACTTTCTCCAGATCAAGGTCTGACCTGAAGAAAAAGCCTGAGTGAGTTTCAAGTGGTTTTACACTTTATGGCCATAAAATCAAGTATGTAAATTCTGCTATATGTTTCTATGCAGATTTCATGATATGGACATGTCTCTGCTGGGACTGAAATATTTTGTTTCTAATTAGTGTTATGTTATCCACCATATCCACCATCAGCTGATTGTAACTTTTAAGCTTTACTCATCTGATTGGGATTCCAGCAAGAAATCTAAGCAGGAAAAGCTTTTTATTATATTATTAACAGTCCACCAAAAGCAATAGCAATAAGCTCTGTGTTCTCCTCGTGTGATTGCGCTCGCCAGCATTGTGACCAAATAGAAACATGCTTTCAGGTTCTTTTGTATGTATGGAGTCAAAGTTGTAATCCCAAAAATTAAGTCAGGAGTTTTCCCTAGTTTAGCAATTGTCAGTCATTAATAATCTCTTCAGTGTAAATTGGGAGTCCCTTAGTTTTATTCTGCTATTTGTTTTGCGTTTCTCATCAAAGAAACCAAAGCACGCTTATCTAAGTATATGTCATTGAGAGCTTGAAGAAACTTTGGGAAATAAGGAGTGTTTGGAAAGCTGTAATGAATCTAATAGCACATGACTGCTTGACTCACAGGTTTTTCCATGTGTTATCTGTTCATTGTAATGCCATTTTCTTGCTTAAAAAAAAACCCTACATCCTTGCTGAAAGTATCTAGCCAACTGCACTGGGCTCTGTTGTACTTCTACTACCTTATACATGACTTTATTCAGTCCCTCTAGACCTACATTATTTGATTGAATTATGCTAGATGCAGGACAAGAGAACTTGGGACAACAATATTCTGGAGAACCAGAAGGTATGATGGAATCCACAGGCTACAGTTATTGTTCTATTTCATATCTCCTAGGAAAAGGTATTATGAATGTTATGGGATTTGAAGAATGTCTGTGTTAGTGTATTTGCATGCACAGTATGGAAGAAGAGAGTAAAAGACACTAGCAAGAAGGTTAAAGAAGAGGCAATTAAACTAAACCACCCCAAATTTCACTTGCATTTTCTTTCATTTCCAAGAGGTATAAAGCCTGCTTTCTTGCCAGATTTATAAGTATCTCTCTACATTATTTGACAGTATACTGCTTGCAGAAAATGTGCTTCTGCAACTTTCAATGTTCAGCTCTTCCATCTTGTGTCATGCATCAGCACGTTCTCTTCCTCATGACGTCTCCAGATGATGCAGAACTAATGCTAACTGAGCTGCACTTAACCCTCCTCACCCAGAAGAATGGGTGGATGAAAGTAATGAGTAATGGGAAAAGCTGCTGCTTAACAAACTGCAGAAGATGTTGCATTTTGCGTGAGCTGTGTTCTTTTGCAGTCATCCACATTGTTAGCAACTTCCATACATTTCTTTGGAAATATTTCATACTCAAGGTATAAAGAACAATAGCAACTGGTTTAGGAACTGGACAAAAGAGAGGTAAAACCTTTGTTCCTTCATATATAGAAGCTATTCCATACTGATCTGTTCTGTATTGACTTCAGATTGGACTGCATACCTGCTTTGTGCTCTTTTCAATAGTAGAATCATACATCTGTTATCTACATGGAAAGCTGTGGTTTCCACACAATGAATTCTGTTAGCAAACATGAAGGGTAAAAGAATTCTAGTCATTAGCTTTGTTAATATAAGCAGCTCAAAAATGTGTTTAAAAAATAATAACAAACAGAGACATTTACATAGATGCAAAGCAGGAAAGAAGCCTGTTTCCTAACATCAGGCATTTTCACACCTTGGTTGAAGATCCTCCCTGGCCACACAACACTCTTTTTTTTTTTTTTTTTTTTTCCCAGGGTAAAGACAGGCATACAACCTCTTCCAACCTGTCTTTTGAATAGTAGATACTCTCTCATATCCAGGTCTCTTATTATATAGTGCCATTGGCAAAATAAGCTGCAGATTTTGTCTGTGTGGGATCAGATGAAAAATAATAACAGCTCTGTGGAAGGTTTGGTACGTCAGCTCTACAGTGAACTACCAGGACCCTAGAACAAGACAGGTCATCCCAGTTCCAACCTCCTCCAGCCTCTCTAGCCACTTCCTTTGTTCTTTGATCTTTGTCTACAAGCATTTCTGGAAATAATTTTGTCTTTGTATGGCAGGCAGTCTCTGCCCCAGATATTGTGTATATTGTGTTGAAAGTCTTGAACACAAAAACATGTCACATAACTTCTAAAGCTTCAAATCTGTGATTTGTAATGGGACTGCAATGTACAGTGGCCTCAAATTAGTCTTTATCATAGCTTTAGTCATCTTTTTTGCTCAGCTCTAATTGTTGCTGTCTTATAAGCAAGCAAAAACTGATGGATGGACAGTTGCTTCTGTATTAATTTGCTTTCCCATCACAGTGTAGCCAGAGATCCTGAATTCGTGTGCACATAGTAGACTGTAAGGAAGTACAGCATTTTGTGTTTGCTGGGAATCAATCATCTTGAGCTTTAAAAAAAATCACCTCTGTGTGTGTGCAACATACAATTACAGGAGAAGCGGTAGCAGTAACTTCCAAATGAACATTACCAAATAATTCCAGTAGGAAAATGAGCTTATGATCTTTTGTGAAGTGTTCTGTGCCTCCATGGCTAGCAACAGGCCTTTGAAACTTGACAGGAAGATAATCCTGGCACCCTTCTGTTGGCTCTATGAAAACAAAAGAAAAAACCCAAAACCAAATGTTCAGACTGTATGAATTACAAGCCATTAAAAAACCTTATTTCTTGTCTTTGGTTCTCATATGTATTTAGTTCTGTCAACATCTCAAAATCCTGCAATAATCTACAGAGTTTGTGGTTGTCCCTTGTCAGCATTTGCTCTTTGTGTGCTACATACTCCAGATGGGACACACAGAGAATAACTACCCTTCAACCTGGAATATCCCTTTGCTTGCAAGTACTGTCCACTGGGAGCAACAGAATGATGGTGCTACACTTCTTTTCCTGTCCAGGAATAATATTTTTTATCTTATGGTAGCGCTGTGCCTTTACACTGAGCAGGCCAAACCAAGACAGGGTATTGTCTACAGCTGGGGCATCAACCTCCATCTTTGGACATGTAAATCAAGTTCTAGCTGACCACAGATAACACAAGTTCTTATACAAATAATTCAGCCTTTCTTTGCTCATTCCCCTTGTTCCTCTCCTTTTTTTTTCCTGTAGGATAGAAAGAAGGGAGAATTGTGCAATTAGTTGTTGCTTTGTTCTAGTTGTTCAACACATCACTTATTGGATGAAACTCTACCCTAAAAACTACAGTGTGATATATAATGTGACTTAATGGATTTTAATTATATTTTGGCTGTACCATGGCAGACAAAACTGCTATTATCCTCTTTGGAAACCAGATTAATAGGTAAAATTTTTCATGAATGTTTTTTTTTTTTTCATCTGTGTTCAAAGCTTTTAGGTTTTTCTGTGTTTTGAAAATTCTTACCTTAGTGAATTATAATACCTACATGAAAATTTACCTTTCAAGAATACTAATTAGGTTACAAAGTGAAGCTCTCTAAAGAAGTCAGGAGATGCTGAACTTCAAGGTATCTTTGCAATAAAATAGTGAGCAAACTCCTGTCAGAGCTGTGTTTGTTCACAATCACTGTGTTTCCTCACTATGCTCATACCACACTGCTGCTATAAAAGAGGAGTTTCAGACATGCGCTATGGATATTCGCTTCTGAGAGAGAGTGGAAAAAAACAAACAAACACTATGATCCCTCTATCATATTTTTAATTCAGTGACGGGGGGGGAAATATGAATGTGGATGTACTTATCTTTGAGTTTTATGGAACTGCATCATACTGTTATACCAGTATAGTTCAAAGTTGCAGTAGTGTATTGAGTGTACATGCACGTGTAACTTGCTCTTCAAATCCTTTTAAGTTATCATTAGCTGTTAAATGACTTTATAAGTGGAATATAAGAATAGGTTGGAGATAGGAAAAGAAAAACTTAATTTCCAGCTGTTCAGAATAGAAATAGCACATGAAGTCATCATTACTGTATTTCTTCTTGTTCTGTCAATGAGATTAATCTATGTACTTTGTCATGTTTTGTCTTTGTTCCATCATGTTCATTTTTAATTTGTTTGTTTCATAGCAGAATGTGCTAATAATGCTCTTTCCTGGGAGATATCTGAACCTAATAGTTTGGACATTAAACATCTTTAGCTATTTGGGAGTTAAAAACAGTTCTAAGTGAAGATATGTATGAATAAAACGTTCCCCTTCCTTTGGTAACATGGATAAAAAATGTCTGCAGTACAGTTAATCTCTTCAAGTTAATTGATTCATTTTGTATTAAGCATTGTATTTCTTTGGAAACTTACTAACAATTTTTTGAGCCAACATTGTCTTTGCAAACATCAACAAATGAATTCTATGAGTGAAGACCGAGACGATTTCTGATAGTCAGAGGGGGAGAATTCTGTGAGTTGACTAAGACTTTTTCTGTTGTTTTAATGAAAAAGCAACGAGAAAATGTAGAATGTTCACAGCATGCCATTTTGCCTGGTGAAATTCTAGGCTGTTTTAGAAGACAGTGGGTTGTTGACTTACTTTGAAATATGATTGTGTACATGGACATGCAGGCATACATAGTGTGCTGTAAGATGGAAAACAGTTCCGCTGGGTCAGCTTGGTCTGAAATGCTTTAAGAATTTTTAGTTAGTGAAGCGTTTAAGATCATTTTTTTCTTTTGTAAGCTTTTGACATACTTTTTAGATAGAAAAACTTTTATATGTAGGCTTTATATAAAAATAGTATGATTTGTTTGGTTCTAGGTGCAGTGCTAAATTTACTGGTGTATATTAGCTAATTATTTTAACCAAATGAGATTTCAAAACCATTCCATATATGCACTTTAGGTTCGCAACGGCTAAAATTTAAGTTCTGTCACTGTGTAAAGAACGTAGAGAAGCATCTGTCATGTATCTGCCATGCTGCTAATAAACTGTTTCCCAGTTGTTTAGGGGCTAGATTTTATAATATTGGCATGATTTTATTCTTTTATTTTATTTTATCCAGTGCTCTTTTGTCAAGGAATAGGTCTGCTCAATGTTTAATTTACATATGTGAAATTACATACAGTGAGCAGATTAATGTAACTATTTTATTGTAGCTTTACATAGAAGAAAAGTGACATTTAAAAAAAAAAAAAAGAGATGTTATTTTCTTCTTCCTGTATTAACTCATGTTGAGCACTACTGAAATTTTAGGCAATACTCTGCTGAAAATGTAGGCAAACCATATTTGAACAGCCCATACATAACTGCCTGTTTCCACTTTTCTAACTGTTTGGTGAAACCCTGATAATTTAAATAAAAAGTGATTTTAAAAAATATTTTGTGTATACATAAACTGCAAAAATAAAAATAAAAAAAAAAAAATTCAAAGGTCAGCTAAACTCCACTGCTATAAATTATTCCAATCTGAACAAAGATTCCTCACAAAACTTTCAGCTTCTAAGCAACCACCAATAAAAATATGTTCTCTAAGTGCAAATTTAGTCCTTTAAAGCCTTACTCATGTAGACAGCTCCATCGAAGCTAAAGAAAACATTCCATTGATTCAGGTTGTACAGGGCCAGGACTCAGGAAGGTAGCTTTCTGTGATGCTCAAATGAATAAGTACAGACTGTGTGGTAAAAAATACACTGCAAAATGAGAGGCAGCTTCTTAATGATCTGGAATCCTTGATGTAAAATGATGTTGATGATCAGCATTTGATCAATCAGCATTGTGAATGATGTAGTGGAGAGCTGTGTGGAATGCACCACCATTGTATGCCAGGAATGAAGTGCAAAGACAACGAGAGACTGATGGTGGATAAGTGGTTAGCCTACTTTAACTATATAGTCTGTCTTCCCCTCTGTGGGCCTGTGTCTCAGCTGTGGAGAAACTGGTTCAGTGGCTCGAATTAAAAGAAACTGGTTCAATGGCTCCTCCACCTGTAAAAACCAGTATTTCATCCACTAGAAGTACGTGTTCCTCTGCTCAAGAGAGGGGATACAGTGAGTATGCACCATGTATCACACTGTGGTTTTACCTGCACGACCACGGAGAGGTTATGAGGAGCTGGGATGGAGAACTCACCTTGGCCCTACAGGCATTCCAAAATTAGAGGCCACTTCTTAGTGATCTAGAATCCATGCTATAAAACGAGGCTGATGATCAGCAGGCTCAGCAGCTAAAAATACCCACTGTATTTATGTAACAGTGTAACGTGTTTTAGCTTCATAATAACATGAGGCAACAACTAATGAGCACATTGACTGGTGTACTTGAAACCTAAGATAATACTTAGTTGTAATTTCAGATTACATGTTACAAAGTACTTCTCCAGTGGTAGACAGCTGCAGGTGCGAGTTTTCCTTCTGAAAATGATGTGCTGGTGATAGAAATTACGGAACGCAACTGTGATTCCAAAACAAACTAACAAACAGAGACATTTGCCCATCGTCATTTAGGAAGTTGACAGCAGAGTTAGCATGTTCCAGATGCAAGTTTTCAAAGTCTAGGGTCACAACAGGGCAATGTTCTCCCTTCTCTGCTGTGGAGTTTGTGTTTTTACCTTCCTGTACAGTAGAAGAGGCTGGTAGCACCCCTTGTTTGTTACACACCATGGGATCTGGATATGTTATTTTATCCATAACAGATAATAATCTAGGCCATGTCTATACAAGAAAATGCTTAACTGATTTTAAAAAGAATGATTATAAGCCAGGTGCACTTAAAACAGTTTGCCACCTCTTTAAATTGTTTTTGTAATTTACAAAATTCAGCTAAACTGATTGAAAAGATGATAAAGTCAATTTAAGTCACCTAGTTTAGGGAGCGGGACCTGCAACTTCTCCCTGTAGACAAGGTCTTGCCTAGTAAGTAGGAGGATCAATGGCAGGTTAATGCAATTGGCAATGTAAGAAGGTGGAAAAAACAGACTTATTATTTGTCTGTGCTACGCGGTAAACTACTCAGGCAGGGTTTTTTTTCTTCAGAGATCTCTCTACAGTGACAGCTAGCACTCTACTAAAATTAATACTAATAATATGGATAATGATGTGCTAAATTGTTTTCAGTATAGTTATTCCAATTTTACAGGAGTGTGGTATTGAACTGAATTTACTCCATTAAGACAAATACAGCTGCCTATAGCAGGAGGCCACTTTGTGCTTTGAGTTATGTGGGATTCTGATGGGAATCACACGCTTGTAGCTAAAGAAGAGATAAAAAGAGGTAGATAGAGAAGAGTAGACTGTATTGTTTTGTTTAAATTTACAGTTCACATAGCACTTGTTTTTCTTGGCATGTGTTATTTGCTACATGATCTAATAAATAAGCACAGGCACTGATTGTTTGAAGCATGCTGAGTGATGACCAGAACTAGTAAATATGCCTTGATGGAAAACTCTTACATAGAGAAACAGAACTTTTATTCATCAATGTAATATCTGATTATTTCTGTGAATGCAGGGTTTGATTCTTCCATTTCTTGGACTATTTAAGGAAAATTATATCTATACAAAGCAATGGAATGGTTAGTTCACTGATTGTGTTTTGATTTTTTGCATGTTGGCCCATTTCTCATTTTAATGTATGCATTAAAATAACAGGGAGTGTGCAATGTCTTTTTTTTTCTTTTTTTCTTTTTTCTTTTTCTTTTTTTTTTTTCTTTTCCCCCTGGGGTCTTTGCTCATTGTTTTCTGTCCAACGGTCAGTGCAAAAGGAGGAATGGCTTTAGGAAAAGGGTGATGCCACAGTTGTAGCAGGAACGTATTCTGTTGATATGATGAGGCAGAGCAGCAAGTACAGTATTAGTTTCTGCTGTGTTGTTGAATAAACCATAGAAAGTTTTGCAGTGTAGAATACATATCCTCCTGCAACTTATTTCTCCTTTCAGCACGCTTCTGCTTTTCAGCAAGAGTGAGTAATGCTCTATTAGCAATTAAGAGTCAGATTTTTAAAGGTGCTTAGGCAGCTAAAGAGGTAGGTAGGTGACTAATAGGATTTAGGAGCCAAGCTTGAGAAAACTAAGTGTCTTCAGAAGTCTAAGAATTCTTACAGAAAGCCTTGGATTTCCTCACTCTACCCAATCAACCGCAGCCCGCCATCCTTTGTCTATTTTACTGAGCAAACTCATGCCCTGGGAGAACCTCTTTGATGGGTATTCCTGGTAATTCCAGAGGCAGTTCTGTTCTCCGTGCAAATTTCCCTGTATTTTATGGCCATAAAGACAGCACCATGGATGTGTCTGCACGCACTGCTTTACCAGCAATGCACATCCCTTCCAAGGCGAGTTAGCGCTCCGAATCAATGGGTTGCTCTGCACGTGGAACGCAAGTCCAGGTCCTCAAAGGGAAGGGAATCCAAAGTGTCGCTGCAGAAACCATAGCTCCTTATAGAGATGTTGCCCAGGGCAAGGCGGAGGGGCCTCAGGTGGCGGCGGGAACTGGGTTCAGCCACCGCCCCCTCCCGCGGCCCGGTCGCGCTTCCGCCCGCGTCAGCTGACTGCCGCGAGGAAGCGGCGGCGCGAGCCCCGGCCCAGCCCCGAGCCGCCGCCGTCTGCGGAGCACCGTCCCGACCCCCCTCCGCCATGGCAGGGCTAGTAGTGAGCGGAGCCCAAGTAAGTGTCCGCGTCACGCCGCGCACCGCACCACCTGCCGCCGGCGCCTCTCCGCCTCTTCCCTCCATCTCTGCGGGGGGTCGGCTGCTGCCGCTGGGAGCCCCGCGGAGGCATCGACGCCTCCCGTCCGCATCGACGCCTCCCGTCCGCCCGTGCGGGAGTTCGGAGCGCCGAGCGCTGCGCGTGGAGCCCGCCGCGATCGTGCTGCCCGTCGGCCCGGCACAGGGTGCTGTGTGCCTCCGCCCCGGGCGCTTGAGTGCAGGGGGTTCTCGTTCTGTCCCTGTCGCAGCTCCTGCAGGCTCGCCAGGTGCAAAGGGCTCGTTCCTGAGGCTTTGCTGGGGAGCACCTCTGTTTGCACAGCGATCTCCAGTCCGAGTTCTGCATCTGGCGGTCAGGCCGGGCGTGGGGTCTGCTGGCCTAGCGGTGACCCAAAAGCACCCCAGTTGCTCCAGCGCTCAGCCAGCATGTGGACCCTGAGGGCTGTGGGAAGAAAGGAATGAAGCTTTGGTTCTTTCAGAAAATGGTATGCCGTTGACCGGGGTGCTGCCCCTCGGGTTGTTCCTGTGCTCTGGTTTCTGTTTCAGTGTGGAATTCCTGTAAGCATACATGTGATAGGGAGGCAAGTGGCTAATTGCGCAGCTGCCTCAGGAAATGGTTCCTGTGGTCTCTGCATGCGCTGTGGCCCAGAGGAGCATTGTGTGTTCCCTTGGGCCTGGAGTAAATCCCTCCGAGTGAAGCATAGCTTTCATTTGGCTTTGTGCCTAACATCATCCCACCTGCTAGCAGGTTACAGTGTCATACCGTGCCCATCTGACTGGAAATGTTATTCACATGTAATGCCCTTCAGTGGAAGGCAATATGTTTTTGAAATGAATCCAAAAGAGGGCCACGAATATGGTCAGAGGGCTGGAGCACCTCAGCTGTGAAGACAGACTGAGGGAGCTGGGCTTGTTCTTAGCCTCTGAAAGTAAAGCCGAAGAGAGGTATGACTACTGTTGACTGATGTTAATTTGTTATGTTTTAAATATTTTGTAAATGCGTATTTTTTTCCTGAATTGTATACAGTGTATTGAAGAGTCTGCGAGAAGGTCTGAGCTGCCCACAGCCATCTGATGCTGGGATCTGAGTGTTTCTTTGGGATCCTGAGCTGGGTGCCAGTAATGAAGAGTGTTTGATGATGACCATCTCAGTTTGAGGTGGAGAATTAGGGAATAGAGACATCTTTATCTAGTTCTCATCCCATGGGGTGTTCTGTGCTGGGTATAGAGAATCGGAGAAACCTGCTGTTACTGGTGTGCCCTGTACCCAAGGAGCCTAGATGTCTTGGGCAAGGTGTATTTGCTCTCATCTCTCAGTGATGACATCTCTAGATATGCACTTGAAAGCTCTTTTTTTTTTTTTTAGGGTTATTTGAGGTGGATGCAAAAGGAAGAATACCAGATTGTGTATATTTGGTTGTTTTTCTGAGCAAATTATTTTGAACTGAAAGACTAAAAATGAAGACACATTGTTTTTTTTGCTTGTCCAGACTGTTGAAGACTTGCTTCATACCAGCATTGTTCAAGCAGCAGAAGAGTGAATAAATAATGCTCTCCAAAACTTATTGAAGAAGTCTTATTGTGTATTGCATAGCTGGTGATCTGACAGTTGCTGCTGCTGTTATAGTCAAGAGGGCTCTTGAGGATCCCAAGCAAGTTTATAGAAAAGGGATAGAGATCTGAAGTGAGTGTACTTTGTAGGAAAATAAATCTGCTGGCTTAAATTCAAAAAGGTGCTTGTAACAGTGAATGAGCTGAAGTGGACTTTGTGCAAGTGAAATACCTTTCACAAGGCCTCAGCATAACAACTGTATGCCACCTACAAATACAACTGTGTCCAATCTGTTTGTACCACTTGTGCAAGTGTATTTATATAGTATAGTGGTTCAAAGACTGAAGCTTTACAACACGTTATGCATTTTGCCTTTTGCATGTTTCAAAATCTGTTTAAATGAACTTTTTTCTTCAACTTCTGTTCTTGTGGACCTAGAGCAGCTGAGGATAGGTAAGTTTCTGGAGCAGTGGGAATGCAGGTTGGAATTGCTTGCTCTACACCCCTGTGGGGGAGAGATGGTGGTTGGTGCTCTTGCTATGGCTGTACTTGCATGAGATTGTCTTACACTCCTAGTGTTCACGGACATCAAATTTTAGTTGTATCCATTACATGTTACACTGAATTACTGCTTTGTCTGAAATATTCTGCTGCTAAAATGGTGTCTCTCCAAGGGTTTGCAAGCATCTATTTATAGTAATCTACCTTTCTGTGAAGAGTGAAGCAATTCTTGTTTGTGTACTTCATGTATATTGTAAAATATGTTGTGGTTTTCTTAGATGAAAACTGAAGGGAAAATAAATAAATATACATACATGCTTAATTCAGTGGAATGTGGAAAATCGTGTCTGTTATGTCCAAACTATTAGGATGTAAACTAGCTAAAACTTTTCCCGGGTCCTTATATTTAGTTTCTAATGTCATATGTATATCAAATAGCAGAAATTATTGTAAGAATAGGCATGTCGTAACAAGAGGGAAAAAGTTGTTCAACTGAACTTCAAGCAACTTGTTTTCTGATCATAAAAATATTCCACTGCAGTGAGGTTTGTTTGCTTAAGGTATGGAACAAAGTGAATTAAATTGAATGTGATTCCATATGATCAGATTGCAGACATTATTATTGTGTAAGAAATGGGGATAATTTGCACAAGTACATGCCATCAGTCTGATCTGCAGAGGAGTCTCTATTTACCAGAAAGTGAATTACTATTAAAACAAAATTTGACCTTTCTGCATATTTTTCATCTAATATCCTGTAGGCCAGTGGGACGTGGTCTTGAAATTGTATTAGATATCTAGATAACAGCTGTATCTTATAGATAGTGATCTAACACAGTGACGAAATCCACTTAAATAGCAAGTTGCCATTTAAAGGCAACTAACATTTATTTAGCAAAATATTTGAAATGTCAATTTTGGATGAGTCAATACAGACATGAAGAGTTCATGACAATATGTTTAGCAGACTTTGTGGGGATTCTCTCTGAAGAAATCAAACCAGACCTCCAAGACAACAGAGCTGACAGAATACATGAAGTGTAATCATGTTATTGTTTGTGCTTTTCTGGAAATATCATCACTTACTTCATCATGGCTAAAGAGAAATAAGAATAGACTATTTTTACTACCATTAATTCTTCCTTTGTTTATTGAAGGTAGTTTAGATAGGTAGGTATTGAAAGGAAGAAAAATATACATTAGCATTTAGGGTACAAAGGGGAGTGAAACAGCAGTTGTGTTGAAGCCAAAAATCTTTAAGACTTAAATCACTGTGTAAACAAGCCTGTATTTTTGGTTTCTTCTATCTTGAGTGACCTTCTTGCTCTGTCTCTAGCATATCACTGGAAATAATAATCTCAAAGAAGGGGTATGAAAATGGTTTGACTTTGTACTGATTGCTTTTTTTGTCCAAAGATTTTGTAATGTTCCTGTACTGAATGACTTCCGTACTGCAAAGCAAACTAGAAAGTCCTTTGAAAGACTTACAAAATGTTTTCCTTTGGAGTATCAGAAGGGTAATCTGAAGTAATGCTAAATTCAAGTATTAAAAGTGGAACAGAATATGATATACTACTAGAAGGAATAAATGCAATGTGTTTGATCAAATTATTGTTACCTGAAATGAGAAAAATATGCTATATTGTAAATAGGACTAAGCACGTGTTAAGAATTAAGCTGATTGCATTGAAAGAAAAATGAGATTGTGATAGATTCTGCAGCAGTAAAAACTGATGTAGCTTGAAGCTGTAATGAATGTTCATTATACCGTATGTTGTCATTGGATCAATGAGACAGAATCTGGACAGGAAACTGTAAATAATCTACTTATGACATGCTTCCTTTTTGCTTTCAATTCTCAGGTGTCCTATATTAGTCAAGACTGTGAAGAAATTCCTGAATTCCTGGGAAGAAAATATGGACATATGGCAAAAAGACTAGATCTTAGCTTCAACTTGTTAAGGTATGTTGTAATGTTTAGGTTTTTCAAGTGCACTACGGGGCACCCACTCCAATCCTGGAATTTTTTTTTTTTTTCCCCTCAAAATAAAAGCATACATATATGTGAGTTACATTCAGTTACTGTATGAGTGATACTGTTTTATCAATGTTTGTTTTCTCTTCTTTGGAACACAAGTAACCAGGTGAGTCTGTAAATATCTGGTGTAAATGTAAAAGATGCTCAGTATGATTTATTCTCTTCAAAATGGAAAATAAGCGATATTACCTGAAGAAGTGAAGAATGGGATGAAATGTGAATTATTCTTAACCAAAAAGCAAGTAAGTGTGTACTTCTCCGTTTCCTTTTTTATTTGTGAATCTTGTGTTATTGTAAATGATTTGTAATGCTCTGTTCCTAGGCTGTGTGTATGATCTATAAGTATACAGATGTCAGCCTAGTAAGATTATCACATTAAAAAAGATAATCAGAGATAAATGGAAAGCACTCACTGGCATTGCAAGCTCACAAGAAAATCTATGAGGAAAGGTCTCCAGAGAGAGATCCTTCCTCAGTGGAAGTCAGCCCTTAAATGGAGTCTAGGAGAAGTGGAGCCGGGCTCCACCCCTTCCGATCACTCAGATGAATTGCCTTCACCTGTGCTCCTGTGACTGACTCATTGCTTGCCTCAGGTGGTCAATCAGAGGTTCAGGTTATGATCCAACAGTTCCCCTACACTGTGTATGATTTTATTTTGTGGAGCTATATAGATAAGGGTTAAAGCTAAATGCAGTTAGAATTTATAAATCAATTTTAAATTTTTTTAACGTATGGATTGATTAATAATTTTATAGTATTCCTATTAATCATTAAGAAAATACTAAACAATACTCATTTTCATTTAATTGTGTGAAAAGCCTGGTGGGGTTCAGTATTGTATCTTTCAGATTTGAAACTTTGTAGATACGTAGGGAAAAAAAAGTGGCATATAGTTATTTTTTTAAGAAAGTGTAGATTTTAGCATTAGAACTGTGCATTCTTTCTTTTTCCTTATGTTTCACTGGAAGGTAAACTCAGAACCTACCTGTGAGGAGTGAGTCATGTAGAAGTAACATGCTAGTTCTCCTAGCGAGAGCAGTCATGGGTTTTATCTTACGTAATGCTAATAAATGTTATCTTGAACTGCCATAAACTGAAAGACTGATTCCTGTATGCAAGAGGCAGCAGAGCAAAGGAGACACTTAATCTATGGATTGCCATTATCTTAAGCTTACCATATATCTGTCTTGTGGCTGTATACCTATGGCAACTGTAATCAGAAGAGAGATTATTGTCTATGTATTCATAGGGGGAGAAACTTTAAACTTGAAATATATCTTTAAAAAGTATTTTGGCTTTCTACAACAAATTTTTGTCAGCATATGTGTAGGTTGAATGAAGAAGACCATGGGTTTTCACTCCTGCCGTGGATAAAAATGGGATTTGCTAGCATTAATAATATGCTAATATAAGGCACTTAGCTAGTCATCCTTTAAATAGGCACATAATGTACAGTAGCTTTTCATGTCTACCACTGGATTGCTATGGTATTGGAAGAAAGTGTATGATGATGACTGTGAATTGCCACGTTTTGGGATTTACTAGGTGGGAAATTGAAGTTAGTTCTAAAAATTAGCGTATCAGTTCTATCGTTTGGACACAGCAGGTAAAAGCTAGGAAGAAGAGAGGAAATTGATTTGTTACTTGAGATACTTGTGGTAGCATTTTAATCTTTGACTAAGCTATTTTCAATAAACTCTGCTGGATGTAACTTAATTTGAATCAGACCTGTAAGATTAGATGATCTGTAAGACATAAATATCTTCAACTCCAGCTGAAGTCAGTGGTATTCAGTAGGGTCTGTGTTTGATATTTGACTTTTTCAATTGGATACTCCTGTGTAGTGGAAATGCTGAGTCATGACCTGAAGCAGTGATTGAGCACCTGGTTGGAAGGCAGGGCCAACCCAGGGGAGCTCAGGTGCATGCAGTGTTCCTGAGTGACTGGAAGGAGTAGAGCCAGGATCCACCCCTTTCAGGCCTCATTTCAAGGTTGGCCATGGAGGTTGGCCATCTTGTTGGAGATTCCTGTTTGCTTGAGGCTCTCTAAAGGTAAGTGCCTTCTTTCCTTTATTTCTGTGCCTGTGGCTGTTGCGTTTGAGCAAGTCCTCACTCTCTGTAGCCTAGGACTTTGCTGTTTCGCTGTTATTGCTGTGCTTTCCATTACGTTCTCTAACAAATGTAATTGTTACATTCTCTAACAGAAAGAGAAATACACAATACTGTACTTGTTAAAATCTGATTTTAACTGAACAGGATGCATATGCTCAGTCTCTTGAGGCTCTTTCTGATGGTACATGATCCTGAGCAGTGTCTCTTATAAAACTGTGACTGCTCAGTGTTCCCTGAATTTGAGCTGCGATGTCTAGTTAGCAAACAAGGGGATTTATAGGTTGTTTGGGTGTAGGTACCAAATTCAATTCATGATTCTGCTCTACTGATCTTGGAGAAGTGAATTAATCTGAACTGGGTAATTATAGATTGACCGAAGGGAGAAGTTATTAGTAGTAAATAGATTAGTTTTCCTTGTATGATTCATTCTAGATCAGCATATCTGTGTGTTCTTTGAAGGAAAACAAGTATAGTGGTCATTGATTTTCTCCAAGTAGTATCTGGGCCATAGAAATGCTGAGGAGTTTATTGCTTGTTCTCAATGTCAGATAAGAAATAAGTATTTACCAACTTCTATGTTTTTTTCATATGGGGTTTTTCCTACTTTCCATAAGCAAGGGTACTGCTGTATTTTAAAAGGAGCCACCCTCGTGTACCAACTAAACAATATATTGTGTTGCATAAGTATTAGTAGAAATTCTGAAAGCTTAACAAATTAACAATTGAGCAATGAAGGAAGCTTTTTTTCATTCTGTGGACACCAGTCATTTAATGTTGCTGTAATAATTGTACTTGCATGTGGAGCGAGAGAGAGATACAGTGTTTATAATGCATTCACTTTTTGATCAGTTGGCAGCAGACAGTTCTTTCCAGGCGGTGCTGTCCTTTCAAATCCAGAAATTTTGTGTGGTTGTTGGCTTCCAGTCTTTATTGTGTGCGCTCATACGTGTGCACCTAAGAGATTCTTGTCATAAAGATAGATTTCCGCTTCATGATATGTGTGCCAGAATACTTCCTTACGCAAGAAATATGCATAATATTAGACTTGATTAAAAAATTACTGTAGTGAATGTCACTGATGTTTACACCATGGTAATGTAGATTACTTGGTTGCAAAGGTTAGGATAGCGCTAAGTAAGTAATTTTGCTGTTTCAGGCTTTTCACCAAAAAATGTGTTTTCAGAGGCTTGTCCAGGTATGCTGGTAGAAGAGTGGAAAGATCTGCTGGCACTGTGTAGTAAAATGGGCAAGAATTACTCAATCACACCATTTTATGACTTGTTTTACACTCAAAGAACTTTTGAATTTGTCCCTTAATTTCGTATTTCAGTAGATGATGTTGTGTATTTTTGGAAAATATTTTCTTGCTGTTGTAACAAAGCAAGGAGTTTATTCTCTACCATTCAATTTTTTTTTTTTTTTTTTTTTTTTTAAAGTTGTTGAGCTAATGTGTATTTAGATAATGATTTTTTAAGAATTTAGGGATATTGTCTAATTTGCTATTGGCTGTGATGGCACTCCTGGCTCTAGTCTTTGGTTCTGTGATTAAGAGTGATTATATGGGTTCAGTGTTCTCATTTTTGGTGGTTTTCTTACTTGTTTTGCTCGTCTTGCTTCTTGGCTGTGATGAAAACAAATGAACACAAAAGAGGAGAATTAAATTGGAAGGGTCAAGTGTGTTTTTTTTTTTTTTTTTTTTTTTTTTTGTCTTGGGAAATTTATATGGAGAAATAAATTTTCACCACCTACAGAATTCTTTTCAGATTTGAGTCTTCCTTGCTGTTAAATAAAAATTGGGGCCAATATAGGCACTTTGTTCTTTGCATCAGATGTTGAAAGTCTAACAATGTTAGATAAATACAAATAGTTGCTCTTTAAGAGAGCTCTCTTACTTTTTATTTTGCCTTTTTGAAGAACTGCTCTCTATCCTACATTACCCAGTGTATTGCGTGGATCCAACTCTTTTGGCAGCCAAAGCAAAGTGACTGCTGTCTCTTTCCCTCAGGAGGGAGGAGGAAAATAGGAGAGGTGAGTGGCAGAAAAGGTGGGAAAGAGGAAGAGTAGCAGCAATTTGTAGCAGCAATGAAACAAAGGGAAAATCTGGTGTGTATTTGAAGGCGTGGTGGTTGTAATCAACAAGATATAGCACAGCCCTATTCTGTCTCCTTTTCTACGGGTGGTAGACTAAATTCCTTCAACTCCAGATCACTGTAGTCCTCTTGTGAATTATTTCTTCTCATCCTGTTTTCTTCGCAAGTTTTGTTTAAACAGTTTCTAATGTGTTTTGTTGGACTGCTGAGAGGGTTGTGAAGAAGATGAAGCCAAGCTCTTGTCAGAGATGTACACCAAAAGGACTAGAGTTAGTCATTGCAGGCTGCAGCAAGGGAACAACTGTATGTAAGGGAAAAAAACTTCACAGTGAGAAAGATTGAGTGGAAGAGGTATTCAGGCTATAGAACCTTCATCCTAGGTGCTATTCAAAGTGCAGCTGTACAGAGTCCCAATCAACCTGATCTAACTGTAAAGTTGCCCTGATTTGAGCAGTGCATTGGACTAGATGATCTCTAGATGCCTCTTCCAACCTAAATTAGGCTGTGATTCTGCAGCTCTATTGGCGTGGTCGTCTGTAGCAAAATGGCCAGAATTAAAGCAGTTGTTTGGAGTTGTTAGTGATTTTCAGCTATTTTAGAAATGAACTAATACTGCGTATTTTAAATCAGGCATATTTCAGTTGCAGAGTTGTTTTGCTT
The DNA here is from genome assembly GCF_019232065.1 of Centrocercus urophasianus. Taxonomy (NCBI): domain Eukaryota; kingdom Metazoa; phylum Chordata; class Aves; order Galliformes; family Phasianidae; genus Centrocercus; species Centrocercus urophasianus. Next base: position 20,924,903 of record NW_024884722.1, read on the forward strand.
TGGAATGCTACTTCTGAGTCTTATAGCAACTGTATTCGATAGTCTTCAATGGTAATAGAGTGCTGTAAGGGCCAATATTTTGTTCTGTAATATGTGGAATGCTATTCCCCAGTTTCCATTTAATGAAAGAATGGAGCACGTGAAGGAAGATCGCTGATTGCCTGTGCCAATGTTCCTGGGGTGCTTTGCTGTAAATAGTTTCAAAAGGGAATGTGGAACTGTTGACCATTAGAAGTTCAAGATTTCATTGGAAAAAGATAAATAATAATTATTGGTGAAGGAAAGAAGGGAGTAAATAAGCAAAAATAAGTAGCAAGGAGAGTCATGGATGAAATACGAAGTTTTTTTGTTGGGTACATCTTACTGTTTTGCAAGGAGAGAGAAACTATTCAAAGGTTCTTATAAGTGTTCTAGATAACCTTCTTTGTTCCAAAAGTCTCCTTTCACATTAAAGGCTAAATGTGCTCAAGTGCCGAAATAACAGATGTCTGTGTTGTAAAAATAGATGCCTTGCTTTTATAAACAGCATCTACTTTTGGCCATCTTAGAAGTTCATCCTCTAATTCTGTGTTTTTAAATGCAAGCTATTTTTCTTACATAGACTTCTCCAGGCTCTAAACCGTGAGGCGGAAGGGAGAGTGAATCTTTTATCTTAGCCAATGAGGGAGGATTAATCCAATAATTGTGCTCAGGGAGATACAGATATCTCTTCCCTCTCTCTGGGGTGCAGATTATTTCTGCTAGGAGCATGAATAATTTGCACAGTGTGTGCTTGTGCATATTTTCCACTGTCCGATTAAGAAGGTCTGTATATGAAAACATCCCCTTGAACTTCAATCCTAGTCTGGAATGTTCCTCCACCACTTCTGTGTGGCTGAGGCTTTGTAGTGTCCTCTCTGTGGACTACAGATTGTTTATTTCCGTCTTCTGCCTACTGTTTCCTTGCTAGGGGAAAATAGGCAAGCAGCAGCTTGTGACGGGGCCTCAGTTTTGCAGGGTATGTTCCTCTTGGTAAGTTGAGGATGCATAGGGGAGGTTTTTTTTTTCTTGCCACTTTCTCAGTTTGTGCAGCAATAAGAGATGCTGAGATCAGGCAGATGAACAACAAAAGGGAGATGAAAATAAAATCCAGAATTCAAAACAAAGCATGACATATATATTTTAAAAGCCTTTAGACTGATCTTTGTAGCATTTTAAAGAGTTGAAGAAAATGGACTATTGTTAAAACTTTTTGATGGTTTTATTTATAAGGTAGAAAAATATTTTCACCATAATTGGATAACTCTTAATCGTAGCAATTGCATATTTATCAGTGTGAGGGGCTGTTATTAATGTAGCTGTCATGCACAAACACATTTCTGCATTAAATCCATTTAGTATGTGCATTATTCGGTCTAGAATGTCACCAGGACATCAAAGCCCCCTTAGGCATAAGAGCACAGTGCCCTGCTGTGGCTGCAGAAAGGGCTTGATCAATAAATGTAACATGTTAATGCAGAGCAAATAGAATAAAAGATTTCTTTGACAAGACATGAAAAATCACCTTGTGGCAGCTGGCATGGTGATGCCATTTCAGCGGAGACACTAGCAAAGTTGATCTGACAAGTAAAGAGGAGAGATGATGGTTATAAGGTGCTTTTGTTTCAAACTTCTTTCTTGACCTGTCAGGTTTTGAAGGAGCCTGAATGGCCCTTTTTTGTCATGTGAAAATTGTAGTCTTAAGCAGTTATGAAGCAGTTATCTCTTCTCAAATTGTGAATGCTGCTGTTTAATTGATTCACTTAGCATTTGAAACTGTCACGCATTAATAATTGCTAAATCCTGTAGATACTGCTCCAGTGTGTCATGCTTAAATGTGTAGTTATCAGAAAATTAATATCCTTAATGAACCGATGCTTTCAAACTAGCATTGCATGAAATCTCTTTTGCCCTTTCATTTGCTGAAGGTGTATTAGTCAGTTTTCAGAGCAACCCCTTCTGGCAGTGGTGTGGTTTTATTTATTTATTTTTTTTTGATGCCCGACAAATGCCAGCTTTGCTTTGGGTACATAGTGTGCTCAATGACAATAAATATAGTAATTATGCTGGAGTTAGTAATTAACATAATTATAGTCAATTACGACAAATACAGTGCAGAGCTAAATAAACGAGGGTGAGAAATTAGCAAGCGAATTGATTTACCTTACTTAGTGCTTTTTCTTGCAACTAGCAGTTGCCGATTTTCTGCACATGAAAGCGTTTTGTTTACAAATAGCTGATTGTGTTTTGAAATGGTTCTGTCTTATGGCTCTCACTCCTGTTTCCTTTACAGTGAGGTGAAGGGGACTGAAGTGTGGCATTGTGTTTAGGTGGAAGGAGCTGCTCTTCTCCTCACTGAATGCATTGTTAGAAAATACGTGTACTTTATTTTATATAATACTTACAGTATTGAGGGGAAAAAGTAGTTATTTTTCTTCACAAACCAAATACATTGCCATGGATGTTTTGGGAATATATTTGAACTCACTTAATTGTCGTGAGAATTACCTAAGACATCTATATGTATGTTTATTTATTTATTGATAATGGAGAGGTATGCATAGCACTGGATAGCTACAGAAAGAATTGAAATAGTTAAAGTAATCCAAGTGTGTTGAAACAATATGCCCTTGTTCAGCCATCACTTTCAATAATTTAGAACCGCTGGACCAGCATAGAGGCATAGTATCATAACATTTGTGCACACTATAATTGCCTGTTTTGTTTCAAAATGATTTATAGTATGTTGTCTGAAATAAGAGTATTGGAGCTATGCAGTTAATCTGTTTCACTTTCCTTGTTTTGTTGTGGTTTTTCTTTCAAGCGTGACCACAGTTTACTATTGGAAAAGAAAATTAATATGTATAAGTATTGAAGATTTTATATTTTATTTTTAAAACTGAGATTCTTTTCTTACTCTAAGAATAAACAGGATAGGTTTTACAAGTGTGCATAAATCCTGTACTTGAAATAGTTTATTGCTTCAAGGTAAATACAATTGTATCTAGAGACTTAACAAAGAGATAGCATTTGTTGCAGATAAGCAATCTGAAATATATACTTTCTTGATAATTTTTCTCTTGCTTTTGTGGTAATGTATCAAAATGCAGTGAGTAGATTTGTGGTTCACGAGGTGGGTGCTTAAAAGTCTACCCTTAAGGGATGTCCCTAAAGCACAAGATGCTCTTTTTTTTTTTTCTTTTTTTTTTTTTTGTTTTAAGTAACGTTGAAATGATATGAGTGTCTGATGAATAAAATGTACATTAACACTGCTAGGAGTAGTTGCTTTTAGAATTGATCCATTTGGAAATCAATTCACTAAATGAAATATTTATATACAAGGAGTCGTTTAAATTATTTAAAATTAACAGATGCAATAGTTTTCCAGATGAAATCTTACATGTGTATTAATCATTATGGACTACATTATGCATAATTATCTTTCTATTAAAATGATTATAAAATAGTTGTGTCCTGTTAGGCTGAAGACAAACATGATGACGTCCTTCATATATGGATAAAACCCTGGGAGTTGTATAAGAAAAAGTTTTAGAGGTGTATGTCTATTGAAAAAATGGAAGGCGAGTATTACCAATAATAAGAAGGATTTTTGATTTCAAACACTGTACTTTGGGTATCGATCAAACTGTAACCAAAATTAAATGAAGTCCTTGCTGTTCTTTTTCCCTTCTTTTTCCCTCTTTCTATGCTGCCTCCTCTTGAAAAGTGATGTATCAACAGGAACCAGATGTGATCTGAGTAATGTGTAAGGAGAACTTATTCAAAGTTTCCAAAAGAAGAAAATATAATAATATAAAGTACTACTAAGTGTTACTATGTCTCACGTGTAGCAGCGTTGCCTCTGTTTTGTTATTTTGTCAGCTTAAAATCTGCTTGTGGAATATTTGCGGTTTCAGAATATTTTCTGTATATGTTTTTGTTGCTTGTATGTCTTTCTGCTGTCTTCCTTGTAGTCATTGCTTTATTGTTGATGTGAAGGGGACCAGTGAATGAACTAATTTTAAAAATATCAAGTCTGTGGCTTACGGTATGTATTTAAATACTGCACTTTCATCTCCTCATACTGCACAAGGGACCAAAGTGTTTTTTTTTCGATAGCAAAGTTAATTTTCCGTATCTTTGCAGATATGTAAAGGGACACAGAGTATACGATAAATTGTCTTATTTCAGTTTTGTACTTGTAGCTTTTATCTTCTGTAGTTCCAATAGCATCTCTTTCTGTCCATTGATCCTTGCTTGACTTTTTATGGCCACATAGTCACTAACAGACTGTGAAAACTCTGTAATATATATACCTCTGACCCCCAGTGCTAGACATTATCCATTGATTTACTGTATCTGACAGATCAGAACATAACACTGTATTCTTCTGCTTTTCTCAAGAAGACTTAACATTGTAGAAAGAGTTGTTTTGAGAATACATCACACGGCAGAATTGGGCAAAAACTTGTTACGCCGACATGTCCTCAAAGGTTCACATGTGTCCATGTTTTGTAGTAGAGAATTCCTGGCAGGATAACTGGAGCTATTAAATTAGATAAAAGTAAACACAGTATGAGATTTGCCATTAAATAGAGTAAGTCAGTGAGCTTGAACTATTATATCCTTAACTGTAGCTAGTGAATGTTAGCACGATGGTTACTGAAAGTTTTCTTGGTGATATCCATCTTCATGGGACTGTTGCAAAGTCATGAGTAAAGGTGAAGTCTGTACTTCTTGACAAAGGTGAGTAATAAAGTTCCTCAGACTTCAGCAGAGATGAGATGTCACATTAGGCATCTATTGAGTCAAGGCTTGTTCACTGCATTTCCCAGGGAACTGATGATCATATCACATAATATTCTTTATATTTGAGTAAATGAGGAGTGAACTGCTTTTTCTTGGTCTGGTTTCCTGCATGAAATTTAAGTGGGTTTTGTTAGAGACATTGCAGGCTGAATCCATGTGTTTCTGTGCTTACTCTCTCGAAATCTGGAGGGCTTTATTCATTGGAACGGTCGTGTCAGTTCCTCTTGCAAGACCTGTAACCGCTCATAAACAACAACAAAGAAGTTGTCTGGCAGGAATCTGTATTGGATTTAGAGAAAATCAGTTATTCAGTGAATGGAAGAGTACTGCAATAAGTAGGAAAAATATTGGCATTTGGAGAAGAAGTAGCTTAATGCATTTGCCTTTGCTTTCAAAGAAAGTTTGTCTATACAGTGCAAGTAATGATTTGGGGATTTCTTCTTTTATAGTTTATAGTTATCTGGATTTTGAGGCAAGGAACTGCTTTTTTTTTTTTTTTTTTTTTTTTAATTGCATTGGGGGGTTAAATAAAGGGATATATGAAGAGCATGTTATAGATATAATAATCAGATGGCTCTTTCTTTCTTTCTGACTTTACTAATTTCTCTTACTCTAAAACAGTATTTCCTCATGATCGCTGTTATGAAACGAAGGCCTGCAGAAATAACTGTTATCTGAGGACACGAAGCTTGACTGAAAGGAAGAACCTGCATTAACTCTGAAGCTATTGTCTCTTTTGCTCTCTGTTTTGTTGGAAGGTATCTTCTCTGTTTGACTGAGAAGGCAAGATTCTCAACGCCTAACTGCAGCTGTTAAGAACTTGATTAGTCTTGCTTACCATCACTGAGTAAGAAGGGCTTCTGTCTTCCAGTATTCAACAAACCTGCTGAGTGATTATGCTACACTAGCTAGCTTGGACTTGGCATAAAAAATCTATCAGATGCTTCTGTTCATTTATTGCTTGTTTACTATATTTTGTTTTCTGTGGCTTGTGCCATTTTTGAGATCTTACATTTTTATGTAAATCAACTTTACATTATTTGGAGATGGTTTTTCGGTTGAAAAAAAAAAACAACCCCAAGACCCTTAGCTAGTGCAAGTGTGAAGAATGAGTATCACGAAAGTGCAAAAGGGCTGAGCATTGTACTCGAGCTAACGAGCCAGCCTGTCAAATCAGACGTGTTAAACAATAATTATACTGTCTTTAAGGTCATAGCTGATGCAGTGCTGTAGCTCAGTTCCTGGCTCTTACTGTGAACTGAAGCTGGCAGTCGTGGAGCTTGGTGGTTTTGTTTTGTTTCATATTGTCTGTCGTCTTGATCATGCTTGCATCATGATGAGTGAGTTGCTCCCTGGAAGAGATAGAAGATCTGCTGGCTGTCATTTCTCTTCTTTACAATTTGTTCTCCATTTTTATCTTTATTTGCCTACTGAGTCCATTAATGGAAGCAGTGAATATTCTTCATATAACATGGCCGTAAGAGTCTGTACTTTTTTGAAGCCATCTAGTAGCTCACATTTGTGTTTACTTTTGCTATGCTGAAAATTTATAGTAATCTCTTTTAAAAGAAAAGAGTCAAATTGGAGATGCAAAAATGAGTCATACTATAAGACAGTTATAATCTATCCAAAACTCAGGACAGTTAGTAACATTCTTGCTCATTGGATGGAATACCATTGAACTGTAGAATAGATGGTCTTCAAATGCTAAAGTGTAATATTTTCTCCTGCACTGTTGGTATCTAAGCTGCACTGGTAGGTAGTAGTACCTGAATGCATACACACCTCCAGTTCATTTCTTCACTGAAAGAATAGTGTGTGGGGAATGCTGCTTTCAGAGATAGTTTGCTGGCGTCACACACACACACACACGTGTACGCAGCTTAATGTCTTTATATATGATGTGTGTATATTAAATGTGTATATTATTTTTAATACATAAAAAATTGGGGGGTGATCTAGTATTTAGTCTACTTTGATTTAATAGTTGAAATATGGCTTTGTCACTAATAACCTTCTCGTACTCAACATAGGAAGAAATAATGTATTACTTAAGGATTACTAATAAAAAGGAAACACATCAGTGATGGGAGAAAGAACTGAGCTGATAGATGAAAAGAAAAGTGGTCTCAGAATGAAAAAATGCTGAAATAACTCAAATATAAGATTTAATAAAAAAAAGAACTTGGACAAATATCTGTCTTCCTTGCGATTGCTTTATCCAAAGCTACCTTCATACTTGCAAGGTTTTGTTATTTTTAAACTCCTTTCTCCACAGACTTCAGAAGTACTCTGTATTGGTCTTGGCATCAGCTCTTATTGAGGTTGATAGGTGGAAAGCTACATCGATGTGATGTTTTTACTTTAGTGGTGATTGATGCATATCTTGTATTATGGACTGTTTGGCATAGGTACAGCATCACTGTTTGATCTTAGTAAAAGTAAGACTCTTTGTCAATATTGCTGTTGTGAAGACTAGAGCAAGAACGTTTGGCTTATTACTTGTCAACGCCTTTTTTTTTTTTCTTCTTTTTGTAAAATTAAAGGAGCTAGAATAGGAGGTGGTCTTTTCTAAATCCATATGAAGCTTAAGTGCTTCATTCTTTCATTTTTGTATAATGTAGTTAGTGTACTGATATAAATGCTCAGTCCTTAATTTCTATGTTTGCATTAAGCATCTGTTTCTAGGGATTGCTTTGCTGAATGTTAAAAGATGTGGAGTGTGTAGTTAAAATGCACTTAATGATATTGAAAATGTGATTCACATTTTATAAACCAACTGCTTTTGCTACTTGGCTGTCGGGCCAATTGGTGCTGTTAGTTCCTTGTGAACACTTGGAAAGACATTGTAGTACTTAACGTTTTTAAACTGCTTTTAGAAATTTGAGCTGCCTTTCCCTTAGAATATTAATCTATGATTGGATATGCCAACAGGGAACTCGATGAATTTTACAGAAAAGCTACGTATTACCTACACTTCATAAGTTCATGAATCGTATTTTCCAGCAGTTAGTTTGAAGATCAGTTATCATTTGTATTCTTTGTAAGAGAAGCTTGTACTTGCAGTGAATTACACCACTTTTTAAGTATCCGTGTAGATATTTACTAATCATCAGTATATATATTTTTTCTGCATGATCTCAAGACCAGTTTTTAATTGCTTGAAGCATCCCATTATGTATTTGGAGCAACAGAGCAGCTTTTTATGACCAGGGTATGGTTAGAGTGATGAAGTTTTATTTTGGTGACTGTAGTTTGGTCATGTCCTAAGTGCTGAAAATGTTTCTGTAATTTTGTGTAAAATCTCTTAATGCACATGGAAATCATGTAGGAAAAGTGTATGCAAAACATCTTGCATGTCAAGGGACTATCATCTGCTGCAGTGCCGTGACTCTACAAGGCCACATGGGTACATCAACTCCGGGTAAGGATGTTGTGTTTTAGGCTTCTGCACTTTGAAGACCTTTTTGCTGGAAGAAAAATGAAAACTTGACCTGGTTATATAAGCGATAAAAGGTACTCATTATTTTGAAGTGCTTGAAGGCAGAGGGAAGAGGCATTCTAGAAGTGCCAGGGATTAGCAGTATAAATAAATGTTCAGAAAACTCTGGTTCCAACACAATTAGATTAAGATTATTTGACAGTCTAGTGTCTGGATGGTAAAATTACAGCTGCTTAAAGATCTGAATTCTTTCTTTTTCAACCTATTAACTTGCATTTAATACATTTTTTATCTTGGGCAGTGAAGTACTTTGGAAAAGCAGAGAAACAGTTGTGTGACTGTGATTACGTTGGAGTGACTTTGGGGGGGAAAAAAACATGGACAAATATGGTTTTTCAAGGAATGGAAACTAGCCAGTTGGAGAGAGTGTGAGTGTGTGTGTGTGTGTGTGTGTGTGTGTGTGTGTGTGTGCGTGCCTGGTTTACTTCTTTCCATCTCACTTTTCCTACTTTTCTTCTTCCCCACTTCAGCTCCTTAAATCAGAGGAAAGATGCTGAAGGTGTTGTAGGCTAGCTGTGTTTTGTTGCTGTCTGGGAGATGTGGGTGCAACATGAGGTTCTCCTTTCCTTCCAGAACCTGCAAATTCTCTCTTATGGTCACTGTTTTGTTTGTAATCAGGAACTAGGCATTAAGTAGCTCAGCTGTTCCTGTGGAGTGTTGGTTCCAGTTTTATCAGGTGCACAACTACTTAATTGTTTCTAACCTAAGTGGGGGAGTGTCAGAGTATTGTACTTTTACTGTTAATGCTTTGGCTTCCTTTAAGTAAGTCATATCAACAAATGGTTTGTTAGTACTGCTGATAATAAGGCTTTTCAAATGTCATATGACATATCTCTAATGAGAATCTATTTCAACCCATTTAATATAGGCTTCTACTTAGTCACCAAATGAGAGACTGGCCACTGCAACCTCAGGTGTTTTGAAACAAGAGCTTCATCTGCGTTTGAATGACTAAGCAACAGGAAAAGGATTTTCTTAGGTTGAGCCATGGACTAATGTGTTACTCTGGATTTTTTTTTTTTTGCTATCATTTGTCTTGCTTTTTACTAATTGGTTAATGGAAGAAGAGCAGATACTTGGCTGTACCAAGCTAAATGTAATGGGCGACTATTTCTTTGCATGTTATAGTACAGCAGACGATAATCTTGATTAACTCTGGTGCTTAAGGCCAAAGCGAAAGGGTGAAGTCAGCTTTAAGTTACTGTCCTGCACTTGGTTTCCATTGTGCCTTCTGTGTGGAAACAGAAGTGTACTGGAAGCAATTAAGACTAATGTGGGAGGGAAGAGTAGAGCTAGAATCCCATCAGCATAGCTGGTGACGATTAAGTTGACGATTATGTATCATTTAAGATACATTTAAAGCATAGCTTGTTGCTATTTTTTGCCCCAGAATGAATAAATAACTGATGTTGTATTAAATATGTGTTACTAGTAGGCAGAGTAGTGTCAGAATTATTCAGTAAGCTTAATTGTATTCACAGAAGCATCAAGTGTTTCAGGCCCGTACCTTTTGTTTAATATGGTATCAGGAATTCTGAGTTCCATGTAAGTCTCATTCTTAAATGATAATTCTTACTGTGTTCTCAACCTTTTTCTCCTAGTGAAAATGCACAAGTCTGCCAAAAAAAAAAAAAAGATACATAGGTACAGATTTACCCATGTAAGAGAGATTTGATTTCTTAATTTTTTTTCTGCTGCTTTTCAAGCCTTTTACTCCTTGCAGAAGAAAAAAAATTCCTTTTCATAGAGTTTCTATTCTGAAATATGAGAATTCCTTGTTTGGATCTATCTAGTTGAATAGAACTAACCTTGTTCATATTATAGTCTGTTCACATTGGCGCATACATGTAGAAAGCTAGATGTTATTCATTTCAATCCTGTGCAGGTCTGTTTTTCCGCAATGTTTATAAATCCCTTTGTGCTACAGAGCCTTTTATTTATTTATATTAAGGCCTTCTTGTCTCCTTAAATGATCATTGAACAGAGAAAGTAAATTGCTGTTGAAATCCTCTCACTGATGATTTCAGCTAGACCAAGTGGTAGTCTATTAAAAACAAACACCTTCCTTCCCTTTTTACTGTCTAACTGACAGAGTGTATAAGAGTGGAAAGCTTTGACCCCAGAAGGCTTTGAATGATAGACTCTTTTCAGATTCTTGTGTAAATCATGCTAAGACCCAATATGTAGGCTTGACAGTTCTCTGAGTTTGACATTGCAACTTAGAGCTTTTATGTTATTTAAATGTACTAAAATGCACCCTGAATAAAACTACAGGTGCTGATACACTTCTATTAGAGCATAGTAATACTTGGCTTGGAAAAACTCCGAAGCTGGTGAAAGAGTTAAGCAAAGCAGCCAGAAACCATTTTCAGCTTTTACTTTGCAGATACAACCTTTTAAGCATACCTACATTTACCTGCAATGGCAATCGTTTTGCATTTTAATGACAAATCAAGTACGCTAACTTGCATTTGAAACGAAAGTGCCTTAAATGTCTCTGGCTGTCAGAATGAGATGTTAGGAGCTTGATGAAAAGAGAACAAAGAAGACAAAGTATGAAGCCTAGATACAGTGCAAAATGAAATAAAACCTTGTATGGCCTGTCAGGGGTGTCAGTTGATATTCCTATCTAAAGCACATTATAGTATTACTTTGCAGCTCATAGCTTACTCATCTGTCTTTTTTAATTCATCACATTCTAGCCCACATCTTTTAAGTCCCATGTGTCAACAATGGAAGAAATCTGTTAATTGACAAATGAGTGTCACAAATGTGAATTGGTGCCTTTACATCAGAGGCAGGTAGTCTCTGTTGTTTTTTGTCGGCTCTATTATTGGCATAAGCCAGTGTAAGACATCTGTCTTTGCCAGAATGAGAGATGACAGCCAAAGAAGGGCTGTCATTGTTTTAGTGCATGTTCATTCTGCTGAGATACTGTATAAAGATAAAATGTCAGTTAAAAGAATATGAAAAACTATTGGGAGGAAGTCCTTAAATTACTTGGGAAGGGGACCCGGGAATTGGTGCCAGAAATGGAATCGAACGTTCCAGTTTGCATCTATCACATCAATTTAAAAATAATACTTTCTGAGTAACTGGGTCAGTTTATAAGGCGTTTAGGAAAACGTTAGGCTGTGTTGGCATAATTAGCTCATAAGATGGAAAGAAAAAACACACCTCCACAGGATATGAGTTTATTTATTACAAGTTCATTTTTTCAGACATCTATAGAATTGTCTCAATAAAAATACGCTCTGTAGCATCTCTGGCGTTGATTTGCATCTGTTTTGAAATACTGAAATTGCTCTTTTCCAATTGCTTTTTCTGTTATATTTCTATTTTAGATTGATGAATAACATAATGAAATAAAAAGCATAGCCAGCTGTGAGTTGATGAGACATTTAATAGGAAGAAAATTATTAACATGGTTCTGGGGTGTCTAGAGGGTGTAAACTACACAAGTTACTCCCAAATGACTAAATTTCTTTATTGCAGTAAATGATTTTTTAATACTGGATAGTAAAAAAGAAAGGAGGAGGGTATTTTAATGGAGGAGGTGAAAAAGAGGAATAGAGCAAAAAATATTATGAAAGACCATCCTCCTCCTCTCTATTTCATGTAAAAACAATCATAAGATAGATCAGTGTTAATCTACTTTAACAAGAATATGATCCAAGACACTGCCATTGTGCCCCTGCCCATTCCAAAATGACCTGTGACTTGAGCTTCAGAATGACCTTCTCTCAGCTTTTGTTTTTGTGGATTGAGTTGACAGAATCCAGTGAAGGACTAAATCTTGAACTATACTGAGGTAGTACGTGTTGAAATTTTGTGATGTTTCTAAATAATAAATTATGTACATCTCACTGAAAGTAGCGTCTATTTATTTCCATGGACTACAGCAGATACAAAGAGCACAGTAATGCTATTTGATTGAGCAAATTCTCTGCCACTCCTTTCAAGGTAGTCACCATTATTAGCTGATTTGCATGGATGAGCCTATAGATATACTCTTTATTTTGTGATGTGGCAGCTGTGCATTGCTGTCTAGAATGTGACTTGTCTTTCATGTTGCTGTCACTACTGCTAAAATACATCACCCATTGCCTTACTGTGCTGATAGCCACTGTTTGGTCTCCATAAATGTTCAGCAAGTGTCAATGAATGTTAATAGGTGCCATTTTTTTCTGTATAGAGGAATTCAGTGACACACCTTGGCTTCATCTGTACTTCTGTGTTGGATGCCATTGTCAGTCTGTCCATCTGCTGCCATCTGTGACATGGCAACAACATGTAACGGAATACTGACAGGATGGTTCAGCCTCTACTGTCATACCACTAACATCCACCTCTGATATTCTGGGTCACCATAATAAAATAGGATGCATTTGTTTTGGAGCAGCCTATATGTGAAGTGTCTTAATTTTAGAATTACTTGTTCTTGCATTTTAAATAAAGCTCTTGGTGTAGTAGATTGTAGAAGGTCTGAGCTTTGGTGCAATGTAGGTAGAATTGTCATTCATAACTTTGGATTTGTCTGTTTTTTGCTTTTTTCAACTTCCAGCAAATATTTGAGCAGTAGAAAATGTCTAATTGATGTTTTTCCCTCCTCACTGTCTAACCTTGAGTTCTCTGGTTTTATTTGCTTTTGGTATAACTTATCTCTAAAGGTACATCCTACCTGTTTTACTGCAGCCTGTACTTAATTTTGATTGCAAGATCAAAAGAATAAAAATAAAGTTAAATGATGGGTGTTAGTAATTTTGGAGGTCTTTGGTCTCTTATGTCATAAAGCCAAGGATGAGTTGCAGACAACTTCCAGCTCCTCGTTTTAACTTGTTGGATAGAAATACTATGGCTTTGTAAATAGATCTTCCTTTAAATGTAATACTAAGAGGGAAGGTGGTTTATGTTGCTAAAATCTACTTTAAAAAACAAACAAAAACCCTCAAAGTTCAAAAAGTGTAATTCATGAAACTTAAGGATTATTTCCTTCTTTGTACACAAAGATTAATGTGCCTTAGTTAATTAACAGTATTTTCATTAGTGGAAACCCTGTTCTTCCATTTACAGCCTTGTAAGGCAGTAATCATTCCACCTTCCAGCTAGGTGTTTTAATTTGCAGTCAAAAGTGGTATGTAAAGTGCCAGGCACATCTTCTCAGACTGGTTTTTACTAATCACTTTGGAACTTCAGCTCCTTTTGAGAAATGGGGAGGTAATATCTCCATTTTACAGAGGATACAGCTGAAAGGTGAGGAAGCCTTGCTGATTAACTGTAGAAGGGTAACTTTCAGCCCTTCATATTAGTTTGCATAGACACGTGTTGTCAACAATAATGGTTGGCACCTCCCACCTCTGGCTCTGTAATGCTCCTGAAAATACTTTCTGTGTTATGTGTTATGAAGCTACATTTCATATTACTTGATAGCAAGTACATCAACAATGTTGAAGATCCATCTGAGACTGAAAAGAAAGTAAGAATTTGAATGTGTTGTAGACATTGAAGAACAGTTTTTACCTTCAAGTGGACCAGGATTTCCTCATATTTATTCTCTCCTACCTCAATGTTATATAATTAAAAACAACAACAACAACAACAACAACAAAAACTAAGTAAACTGAGCCTGTTTCTTCTCTTGTTGAATTTTTTTTTTTTTTTTTTTTTTTTTTTTTAGTTAGGAAAGGAGTTGTTCAGTATAAGAATAACTGTGAAGGAAAGATCTAATCTCTATAAAATAAGTAAATGAACTTCCTTGTGAAAATTCACGTGTGGGAAAAACAATTGTAGTGCATTAGTATCCTTTCCTGTCCCATACTTAGTGTTTACTGCAACGACTTAAAGGAAAATGTAAATATATTAAATATAAAAATGTCATACATGTGTGTGCATACCATCTTGGCCATATCACCCTCCCAACTGCCAGCTGTCATACAGAATCTGAAACAGACAAAAATTTATTGGGTAGTATTTAGAAACATGTCAGTGGTAACGACTAGATCTCTGATTTCAATTATCACCCACTAAATTTAGGCTAATGTAATGCATTTGTAGACCTGTTGAATGCACTTGACATCATGTTTAAAATATTTGAAACTGCACTGTTTTTTAATATCATATGTTGACCACTTTCTTTTTCCTACACACATCTGGTGCATGGCAGCAGGCGTCCCATGTGACCCATAAAAACTTCAGTTACACTACTTTGAATGTTTCTTTTTTATTCTTCAGATAATATTTCAGCAAAGGAGAAGAAAGTAGTCTGAGGTTACAACACAAAAATTTTCTTAATGAAATACTACTCTGATATTATTCTGTAGAATGACTGGGTCATGTGGCAGCCATGATTTTGTACTTCCTTTGTTTTGTTACATTAATGGAAATTAGAGTCTGAGTTCAAGTAAGTTTGTGTTCTGTTTTACTTGCTCTGTAAATATTTTATCTGCTATTAGTTTAGTAGTATTGAAGAGGGAACTTTCAAAAAAATTTTTTTCCAGATAACGTAGTAATTTATAGTACTGCAAGATGTTCTTTTATCTTTCAATCTTTTATGCTTTCCCTGTGCATCATTCTCATGCATACTTGCTAACTCTATCTGCTGATGTTTGCAGCTCTGAGTATGCCTTTTAGCCATGAGGATAGTGACCTTCGAAGTTGTGTCCTTTCAAAGTTGTGTCCATACCTATGGGCAAGTAATGTAAGAAATGTTGTCTTTAACTGTGTTTAGGCTACTTTAAACAAGACCGTTGGCCCCGTCTTGGTAGCTGCATGGGGCAAGTGTGGGGAATTTTGGAGGAATAAACATCGTCTTTTTCTTTCTTTCTTTTTTTTTTCTTTTTTCTTTTTTTTTTTTTTAAAGCAAGTCCCTGGCTTGCTTATAGTAATTGTGCTTTGTTTTGTTTTTTCATCTCAGAATCTATTTTTCGTTAATAATCTTCTCTGGTTGTTCTAATATTTTTTTTTCCACGTTGCTTCCAGACATTCTTTATGTGTTCAATCCTTAAAAATCTAAAAGATGTTTTTAACTGAAATTGTTTAAAAAAAAAAAAAAAAATTATGAGCGCCTTACCTATTTCTGAAATACAAGGCAGAATAGTAGAAGCATTTCAAAAGGGATTTAGAAGCAAGTCTTCTAGACAAGGAAACAAATCCTGAACGTGAAATTTCAATAGTTGTATATAGCTCTACTGAAATGGCAAAATGGTGAAATGGTAAGGATTTAGGCTTACTGTTCGTTGTTTTCAGAATTGCTAGAAATGTTTTGAATGGCAAGTTTCAGGAATAGTCTTTCTTGACCCTTATTTTCTGAAGATTTTCTTTAGTTTTCATAGGGGAAGTGTCTATGATTCCTTGGAAATCTTCCAAGTTGAGCATGGATGCAGATGGCATTCAATAGTTGGAGTGGATCTACGTAGCTTCATGGTGTAATTGAAGTTACTGCAGAAAAGCAGCAATATTTCCTGTGTAGACTTAAGATTGTCTACGATAAATCTAAAGGTCATAATTGATCAAAAGAAGTCACAGAATATATATATACATAACTTTATTTTATCCATACTGTATAGATCATCTTTTCATAGAGGTGCATTTTTATGACTAGATCTGTTTAAAATGAGTTTCTCAACTTTCCTTGGGTAAGTTTTTAACTTTCCTTAGGTATTTGAAAAACAAGATTTAAGGCTTCAAAATATAGATTTCAAACACAAAGAATAAACTGAAGTTTAAAAAGCTTGCAAAACTTGCTTTGTTCTGTTTTATATGTATATGTATGTATTTGTATTTATATGTTAGTTTGGGGCTTCTTTTAAGTGGATTCTGTTCTCACTGTTGGTTCTAACACACTTTATTGTCTCTATCAGAATGCTGAGATCTTGAAAAAGTGCAGGATTGGTATTTGTCTGTTTTGGTATGTTCTAATGATTGTATGTTGACTTGCAGCTCAATAGAGAGTTCCCTCTGCTGCTCGACTTTGTGAATTTTTCTGATTGCTCAGTTTTTCAGTCAGACTATTCCTGTACTGCCTGACTGCCATCTTGCATGACCTTCTTTTGGACAGTTTTGCTGGCTTCCACTTTATTTCCACAAATTGTTCTAATCTGTGTGGCTGCTAAAAATGTTTTGTCTGCTTCCAGGTGTCTTGTCTCACTTGATAGCAATGTACCTGCCAACCTTATGTTTCTACAGCACCTAACTCTGCCTTTGGTTTTCCTTTAAATCAAAAAGACAATTACTGCTTTCAGTACGCCTTGTGGAATGTCTTCTCAAATGTGCAGGTCTATTGCAAATCCATTGTATGTGGTGCATATACTGTCCACTTTTCTTGTTAGAAGATGATGTTGAGGAAATGTGATTGTGTGTATGTATGTATATACACATATACATGAGTGGAGAGGGATAAAAAAATTAGTATGTTGTTTGCTCCTTGTTAAAGCTGTTAGGTCTATTATTAAAAAAACAAAACAAAACAAAACACCTGCATGCTACAGCGATGAACTCTGAAATAACAAGGCTCAACAGTTTTTATGTTGCATAAGCAGACAAGTGAAGTATATTTTATGTCTCTGTGGATCAGAAAAGTAAATAATATGTTATTTACCTTAGTTTGTCTGTGTTGATAAGCTCTATCAGTAATAAAAGACTCAAAGTTAATTGAACTTGGGCTTTATGTTTAAGATATTGTCCTATTTTCTTGTTACTTCTCAAAAATGCTTCATCAAACATCATTATCCTATAAAATGTTTTCTGTGCAGTAATCAAAGAGGCTGTTGTGGGGAACTTTAATTAAATAGAAGCCAGTTTCACTTTGTGAACCAATAATAATTGGTTTGAGAAGCAGCAAAATGCCTTACGTGCTTTTGTGAAAGCTAGAAAGGGGCAAAAAATATAATACTCGTATGTGCTATTAATATATGGTTTACTTTCAGTTAATGATTTCTGCTATCCTTCTGATCAGTGGTCTGAATGTCTTTCTGGCATAGATTGGATTAATCTGTTTTACATGTGAACAAACATGTTTAAACAAACATATTTTAAAATGGGAGCAAATATATTTATTCTGCCATAGAGGAAATGACAACTGGAGAAATTACTGCTTGGAAAGAGTAGAGAAGAATTTTATACCAGTATTTGCTTTGCATTTTTTAATGAGTTGAGAGGCTCTGTTGCTGCAAGACTCTTACAGGAAGGTGGTGGTGCACTATGTGAAGACAAATGTCTTAGGGAAAAAAGGGCCCTTTTCTGCCAAAGCTGGAAGATGGTTCTGGCTCTTCATTTTTTTCCCACCTTCAAAGAAGTCCGAGAAAACTGCTGACACTTACAGAAGTGGAAAATATGATTTATGGTGACATCACGTATTACCCAAGCAAATCTGTTTCAAGGAAGATTGTTTTTTTATGATATGTTGTAATAAAGAAATACTGAATCATTCTTGAAGGAGTATTGGTTCAGATTCTTCTCCCTTCTGTTGCTTCTACCCCACCCCCACTTTTCCCTTTCTACTTTGTCAATCTTAGGGGTTTCAGTATTGCTGTGAGCTACAGAAGAAAGTTCTTAAGTTATTTTCAATTCTTAAACATAACTACATGCAGGATGATGTTATGCTACAGTAATTTCTGCCATGTGGCTGGAAGCCATACCCAGCTGCTACTGAGTAGCTTGGGTTCTTATTTACTGGCTCTAACAATATTTCATTTCAAATTTTTCTTTAGAGCCAGTAAGTTTCTTTTACTGAAAAACTGTAGCAATCTGATCTACTAATGGAAGTTGGTTGTTTTCAGACAGTACTCCTTACTTAAAGTAGTTTAACTGGCTTTTAAATGTCTTTGTGTATAAAATGCCATGAATAGGACTGGCCACAGTATTTGTTCAGGTGATGATGATGTTGGGAAAAGAGAGAAAAAGCAGATAAATAAAATAGAGATGATCCTCCAACACTGAATAGGCTGAAAAGAAAGGCTGGTAAGGCTTAGTAAATGACAGTACTTTTACAAGTAATGCCAGACAATAAGGTGAAGAAGGAGTTGAGGTTAATTAGACAAGTGACAGGGAGGAGATGATGACTCAGTGCAAGTCTTAGACTGCAACTGGAGCAAAAATTCTATGACTGACTATCAGTATCTGGGCTGTGACACTGGGGAAGATAAGAGGCTGTTGTTGGCTGTGGGGGTATAACTGATTCCAGCGAGGGAGATGCCACAAGCCTTGTGAAAGCCTTTTTTCTTTATAGTTAGATCAGGAACTGATGTTTATATCTAGTTTATGAAGTTCTTGTAGTTTTGAACTTTGTACTCCAAGGAAATATAAAATGTATAGAAGCAACTGTGGAAATATCCAGAATTGGGATGCAATAAATGTAAGTTGATCTTCCGTACTGAATTTTAGTTTGCCAGTTATGATTTTTCTCCTGCTCTTTTAGTGAAAAGGATGCATAGGGCATAAGTGTGGATTTCAATAGCTGTTTATGCAACAACATATATCTTTAGTTTAAAGTTAGGGGAAAAAAAAGTCCTTTGGTGGTACAGCCAGTTTCAAGCCATTTCTGATGCTTGTACTCATACTGAGCAATACCTATTATGATTTTTTTTTTTTTTAATATTATTTTCTTTCTGTAGGCTGAGACTTCAGTCTGAAATACCTAATCTTTGTTTCCTGTTGTGAACCATTCGGAATGGGCTGTGTGTGCATTTGTCCCTCTAAACAATACCGCATTAAGAGGGCGGAAGGATTTATGGTGGGACGTGGCCTTCTCAGAAAATGGTTCTAAACTTGGGAGTTCTGTGTTGCTTCTGGAAAGATGCTTTGGCTCAGTCTGTTAGAAGTGTTTTACCACTGCAGAAATGCAGAATAGGAAGGTACAGCTGTCTTCACAAAAACTGGAGCCTCACATATATAAGCTGAAGTATTGCCTCTGAGCAAGGCAGGGGCTTCAGGCTCATGAAGTATGGACTTGTTTAAGTGAGGCATTGACTCTCATCTCAACTTCTAGTTGGTGCTTTGCATGGAGCTAAGAGTTAATGTATGATACTGCATTTCTGTACAAAGCAGGTGCTGCCACGCAATTGGAAGTTCTGTCTGTCATTTCCCCTCACTTTGAGCTATGGTGTGATATATCTTACTTTGTAGTTTCTGAGAAATAAGCTTGATTGATTCTTATTTAATATGTGTTAGACCTAAACCTTTCCCCAGTCTCCTTTTAACCTTGTCAGATTTTTGTCTGTCATTCCTCTCCCTCTTTTGAAACAAATTCTTATAATTCAAGTTGATTTATACCTGAACTGTGGTAAGTACTTTTGAGAAACTGATGCTTGCTGAAAATCTCAGGCTTTTCTTCAGAAGACCCTACAACTTGAGGAAAGAACTATGAAGATTGGGTCCTTGTAGACTTTCAGTTATCCCATAACTTATTTGACAGAATAAGGACTACAGAAAAGTTGGTAAGAATTTTTCACCATTCATAGTGCATATGTATAGGCGTAACAGTGGTATAGCATGTCTGTAATATGAAGTATGTGTGTACCCTTTTTTGCATCTGAAGACAAGACTGCTTGATTTTCTGATTAAATGGTAGACATGTAGGGTATACTTAACGATGTTCTTAATTGTTTTGTAATACAAGGATGGAATTAATGTCCTCATGCTCTTTGCTGAGTCAGGATTTTTGTGAATTCCTGTACTCATGTTTCATGGTGTTAACTCTCTACCCCTGTTCATTCTTTCTGTTAATAGTGATAAAGTCACAGAGCAATTATACTCCCACAAGCTGTCCTTTAGTAACCTTTGTCATTTGTCAGAGTGCATTAGGCCCTTGCAAATTTTTACAGACAAGCTAGTGGACTTCATGAGCTAATAGAGTGCTCTGATGTGCCAGCTCATCTGACTTGCCAAATTGCTGGTGGTTCAGAGGGGAACTCACTTCTGTTAAGGAAAGATTTTACAGCTTCTTCTGTTGGAGCGAGGGATTTTCAAACAGAATTAAAATCAACAAATAATGCTTATTTGAACTGTCCCTTCCTTCCTGTTCGGCAAGACAGATTTTAAGCTTTTCAATTGCTTTTTAAATGTGAATGTAATTTCATTAAGGTAGGATATGCATAAGGATGGTTATGTGCTAAATTGTGATGGTTTTACTACAAGCATGTGTTTGTGATGCTACACCTTTGTGAATATTTGGGATTTCAGACAATGCTGGTTATACTACAAAAATATAGCTTAATGTGGTGCTGTCTTCTTCAATTATTCTGTTTCTTAAATTAGTCTCTTAACTCTAAGCAGCTAGTGTGTCTTCCTCCTGATAATTTACCAGCATGAAATGGATATCTGGGGACTTCATGTTCTTTAAGTTGCCTGCTATGAAGAAAAAGGAAAAATATGTGAAAGTGAGAAGAGAGGAACTATTTGTAGAATTATTTAGCATTAAGGGTGTTTTTCAGGCAACATATAATATGGAATCTTAAAGAAGTGTAATTCAGTTACAGTCATGGTTCTGTAAGTGCATTTCCCTTCGCTTCTGACACTTTCAACAGATAGACAGCTCTAATGCTTAAGGTACCTACTGCCTTTCTACTTCACAGGGATTGCCTCTCTTAGGCTAGGTTATGCTGAAGCCTGATGGATCCCTATTAGTTTGCAGTTGCAGTATTCATTTTTTGGGTACACAAGGAGAGAGATTATCAAAACCAGTTAAATAAAAGTGCTTTTCTGTCTCCTGACTAGAGCTAGGATATAGTAACAAATAATTAGACTAGTGTCCACGTATATCAATAATGAACGTTATTATTCACAAGGAATCTGTTTTAATCAGGAGGTAGGGAACTTTTGCAAAGAGTTATTGACTTTGGCAGTAATCTTTTATATTGTAGTCTCTGGTATTTTCTTTGAAACAACTTTTCTTTCTTTTTAATTGCTTATCCTGCTGCATTATTGTAACAAACTGGGCAAACCATCCAGCAGAGAAATTGAGTTGTTAGGCTGATTCTGCTTCTGTTGTGTCTTTGCTTTCTGTCTTTCCTTGTGTGCGCATATATATTTATTCTTCGGAATTCTGTTTCTCCTCTGAACTTAGTCTCAATATAATGTGTATGGCTTTTATTTTCATTTTGCAAATATCCAGCTGGCCACTGAAGACATCTATTTTCTTGATAGATTAGAAAGGTTCAAGGTCCTTGAAGTTTGCACATCCTATGAAAGACAGGTCAGTTTTTTCACTCTGGGCATCTGTCTGTCATAAGCTCATAAATTGCTCTTGAAGCTAGATAGAAAAAAATACTAAAGGCAACATCATATTTAAGAGTTTAAATGTGCTGATTGGAGTGTCTGAGAGTCTAACCTCAGGCAAAAGGTCTCCAGTTCAGTCTTTTTGACTGATGTAGAGTGGTCCACTGTTAATAATTTAGTTTCGAGACCTACTAAATGAAAAATAGGAGACTCATAGCATCAGTATCATTGTTGATCTTCCCTAGAAAATATAAACTAATTGTATTTTGATGTATGTTTCCACTTTTTATACACTTAGTTGCTCCCTACTGTAGCCACTACATCTGATTT
This sequence comes from Centrocercus urophasianus, assembly GCF_019232065.1. Classification (NCBI taxonomy): domain Eukaryota; kingdom Metazoa; phylum Chordata; class Aves; order Galliformes; family Phasianidae; genus Centrocercus; species Centrocercus urophasianus. The sequence goes on from NW_024884722.1 coordinate 20,946,774, forward strand.
TTTTTTTTTTTTAAAGGAGCAATGATTTTTTTTTTATCTACAGAGCACATAGCTTGCCCTGCAGCATCTTATGTTCATTTTTAGTGTGCTTTATTTGTGTATTAAATCAAGAATCTGCCATTGACTATTATACATGCATCACTTCTACTATGCTTGTGAGTAGTCTGCTAAAGAGCATGTGCATTTCTACAGTTTGTAGCAAAATAGATCCTGGTATAATTTCACACATTCTACTGACCTTTTAAAGGAAACCTGGTGTTACTCTGGGAGAGCCAACACAGCAATTCCATTTGTCTGACAATGCATTGCCAAAAGTGGCTTGTACTAATCATTATGGAGGAAGAAATTGTGTAAGGATCAGTGGAGAAGGAGTTCAATCACAGCAAACTTCCTCTTTCTCCAGAAATACTTTGGATGTTTATGAATCTTTGTTTTAACAAGGTTTTGATGTTTTTATAAATTTGACACATCACAGCTTTAGGTCCAATTCTTGTTAAATGTGAGTGTGTAGCATGTCAGCATCCCATTTTAGCTGTTAGAACAGAATCACCTCTACATTGTCTCCTGTAATTGTAAAGCTTGAGTGTTTAGTAAGAATCTTGCATTTTGCTTTAACACAAGAATTATATTTTGCATTTTAGAATTTCAAGGGCGATTTGGGCAGCGATACATGGAGCAGAATATTCTGCCATGTTTCTTGTATGCCACTGACTGTTCGAGTGGCAAGGCTTGTTTAGTTAACAAAGCATGATATCAGATGTGCACACAGAAGTTGAAATGAGTTATTTTTATTCTCTGAAAACATGTGTTTTCTGAAATATTGTATAGTTTTTAGAGTTTTTACAGATGAGTGCTAATTCTTGTGAAAGTAGACTCAATTATTTTGTCATTAGCTTGTCAAAGGCCTTCTTTTTAAGTGATTACAAATATAAGAGAATTGAACAGCTGCTAAGATGTATAGATCATCCACGGTTCTAAAGATGTAGAAGCTGTAGGGAGAAAGCAAACTTTTCTTCCCTTGAGGTTTAGGTTATTAGTTTCTAAAACATATCTGAGTTGAAATTCTGTGTTTTTTTCTACTTTGTTTCCCTCACAGTAAGCATAAAGGCAAGTCCTGGATACAGTGTTGACATTTTATAAATTACTTAAAGTAAAGTAGACTCTCTTGAAAAGAATAGTCAAAATCAAAAACTTGAAAATCGCTCTTAATACCCAACTTATAGATAGGTTATGGGATTTAGAAAAAACTCTGAAGGTGAGGTTTCAGATGCATATGTTCTAGATCCATGGGGAAAATAATGGAAGTGTTAGCAATGATCAAAACAGGTTTTAAGCTCTTAAGCATTTAATATACCGTTAGAAATGGAATCAAGTTTGGTAGCAGCTATTGTCTTGCTTGCAGTTCAGATAATATTCACAAAAAGAAAAGTTTATAGGACTGAGCATTTAAAAATTGTTCTTAAGCCTTCTCAGATCATGATAGCCTAGTTTAGCTATACTGTTCTGAAATTGATGCTCAAACAGAGGAGGAGGGAGGGATAATGGCGCAGTCATTGCAGCTCCAGAAAATTCTGTGTTATGCTTGTTGAAGGGGGTGTTTGCCTTCTAATTGCTGAACAAGTGTTACTGTCTGGGCTTGGCACTTATTGATCTACTGCATATAATATATTTTAACATTTTTCTCATAAGCACATAAAGATGATTTTTAAAATAATATATTTTTCATACTATAGCCTCTGGAAGCTCGCTTGACTTCAGTCTTTTTAAGACATCTATTCAGTGTGATAATACATATGTTTTTTTTTTCTTTGGTATGAAACCATAAGTTACAAAACAGAATCCAGAAAACTGCATTCTTTATTTTTTAATTGAATGATCATAGGCCTACATTGATTTTTTTTTTTTTTTTTTTTTTTTTTTGTTGCTGTCCAGTCCTGTTGACTTTTTTCATCTGTAACTTGTATGCTTTCTATCTCATTAAAATGTACTTAAAAATAATTGTAAGATATCTATGTAAAAACAATAAACGTTGTTTCTTTGTCACTGTATCAAGCTTTCTCATTAATGAAAAGTGTGTTTGCAGCTTTGGAGAAGGAATAAAGCTTTCTTCATGGAATAGGAGGGGAAGTATATTTGTTCACAATTGAAATAAGTTGCTTTTGTTAAGTTAGATTACTATATCAGCTATTTAAATGTGTATCAGGAAAGCACTGAGTGTGCTTTGCCATTTCTTAATTTTCTTAGATGGTAACAGGGAAAAGAATATGTGGAACAATACTGTCTCATCTCAGTCGGTACTTAAATACTCTGAAATTGAGCATGGTTACCAGGACTCAGTATGGATGGTGAGAAGCTAGTGATGTTTCTTTTCTTGAATTTGGAGTTTATATTTTTATGCATGGATGTGAATTTTTCTAAGGTATTCATTTTTCAACTTTGCTATGTTGGTGTATAAAGCATGCTCTAAAACTGGAGAAATTAAGTCCAGTTTTTGGTTAATTGAGATGCTTCAAAGCATTTGTGCTGCTTCTGAAGTAGCTTCTTTAGCATCTTAGCTGACGAGAGCAAAGGATTTCAGGCTGTCTTCTGCCTTTGCTTTCTATGTGGCTTTCTGGGAGAAAAATTTACAGTATCTATGTAAAAACCTCATTGTAAGTGGTTTGAATATTCCTATGAATTAAAAAACAACAACAACAACAAACTGTTGTCACAAACAGATCTATTGAAATTAAGAACTCAAATGTCTAAGGAACCACAGAGAATCAATTTACTTATTTTTATCTTGTTGATATCTCTGATTGTTACTTCCATGCATATGTTTGTATTGTGCTGATAAATTGAAAAGGCTGTATCTATAGTATACAGAATTTGTGAACTACTTAGAACTTGCAAGCTTCATGCTCTCAAACTAAAGAACAGAACTTAATTCCTCCTAAAGAAAATGAGCTATTTATCCATCTTCCCATTTTTAACTTTTTCTTTCCACTTAACGAAACCAAAAAAGTACTGGATGCTAGAAGGAATTGTATTTGATAATATCTTGAAATCAGATCCTGAAACCTGGTTGTGGTATTATTTCATCTGCTTTCTTTCTCTTTTTTTTTTCCCTGTGTCGTTCTTCCCTAATGAGATTGGCTTGAGTATAGTGCTGCTGAATGTTATGGGAAGTGGCTCTCGATCCTGTACTGCTGAATTTATGGGTCAGCATGTCATTTTCCAGCTGTGATGGTCTTATAAAAGTCTAAGGTTGGTAGGTGTCTGTGTTTTGATGGCATTGATGTAGCATTTTATTATTGATCAAAGGCAAAAACATTTCTGGTTCAGGAGTTAGAAGGATATGTGCTTGCTATATGGAGTTAAAAAATCTCTTCTCTTGTTCCCCAAGTAAATTGCAAATTAACACTAATAAATCATATTGCAGCAGTTGGTAAGAAGTGAAAGTACTTTAATAATTAAACAGTTCTTTTCAGTTCCCCTTTTTTCATGTGATGATTTTCTAGACTCAAAATCAGTATGTCTCACGCAGGCTACATATAATATATAGTTGTTTCAAATGAGCTTTACTTACTGAGCTTTTTCTAGTAATGGAACTCTGTCAGCAAAAAGCATATGCACCAGCAAATGATGAACGATGGACTTGTGTCAAATGGAAGCTTGAAAGGTGCTTCTGTCGTTAGATGGATTAGTCTGAACCAGGAGTTCGAAACTCCTTGACTGTAATTGTTTCAGAGAGAAGGTATCCCTGGATTGATACCAGGGGTAAGCATGGAGTCAGTGGAAGAACTGCTTTATCAGATGAAAATGAGGGTTTACTAATCCACAAAGAGTAGCTTTATTATTGTGAGATGGCTTGCTTGATGTTTTTGTGATTTTTCTTTTTTTTTCTACAGGAAATTTGTAAAGCTCTTACAAAAATATCAAGCTTAATTCCAACTATCTCTATTGGCACCAGCAATTATAAAGTAATCTGCTATATTTTTCACGCACTTTCTACAAGTGTTGGTCTTCTAGTAGTCACAGTGCACAGTCTGCACTACGTGTTTTGTCAATTACAGATTAAGATAATGAGGGATAAGTATTTCAAAGCAAGACATTCTTGTGCAAACTGTCTGAAAATTGTGAGTTTGTGTAAATAGTATTCTAATACTATTTCTTTGTATTTCTCTGTTAAATGCTTTGTGCTTTCATGTTGCTGTTGTGTACATCTTACTGGGAAGAAAAAATTACAGGAGAAGCAATTTACATTAGGAATTAAGCTTTTGAAATAATTTTCCTGTTTTGTTTATATATCCTCTCGGTTGTTCTTGAAATGGGTGTGCCAAAAGAGCATTCAACAAAAGAATAACTATAAGCAGGGAGGCTTTCACTGTTCCTCAGTCTTTCCGTTGTGCCAGTTTTTCCTTCTCTTTTGCTTCTTTGCAATTGTTAGCCTTCATGTGAACTGAAGGGTACTTCAAAACACTGGAAGAAAATAGTCTGAAAGCTTCATGCGCATTTGCTTCATAGTAAAGAGGAATGAAGAAGTTGAAGACTTTTTCCACTGACAGGTGTTTGTGTGTCAGAGCACTGAATGCTTTTGATGGCAAACCCACTTTTCTTCATTGTACCCTTCTTTCTAAATATAATAGGAGAAAAAGGGAAATTCTGACAACAAAAACAAAAACTCTCAAAACTGTATAATGGAAAGCTTGCTTTATTTATTTATTTTTAAAGAAGAAATTTAAATGATTTCAATGGCTATTCACTTTCTTTCTGTATGAGGAAAAAAGACTGCGTCTGTGGAATGCTTGGGAAAGGTGAAAGCATTTGTGAGTTGTATACCTCATTATGTTACAAAAATATTGTCATCTAATGATTGGTTGATGCAAAATTACATCGTTCTACAAACTGCAGATCCTCTTTAAAAAAAAAAATGTTTGGAGCCCTATTTTAGCACAGAAATATATTCTAAACTGCTATTTGATTTTTAAAATTTTGTTAACTTTTAAAATCTTCTTTTGCAAGTGTATTAATATGGCATATATCTGTCTTCTGTCTTTGCTTAGTCTGTAGCCTGACTGTACACGGTAATTGATGATTTTGCAGGGGTTAAATGTTCTGGTCTTTGGTTGCTTTCATATGTTAAGCCATGCAATACAATCGCATCATATGGAATTAGAGATGCATCAATAGTAGTCAAAGTGGAAGACGTTAAATACAAGAGATGAGGAAAGTATGACCTAGGAAGTATGACTTTTGTTTCAAACATTTAAAACAAACAAACAGAAACAACAAAAACCCCTACCTCCTATTGAATGTGATAGCAGATAAATGCTAAAAACAAAACAAACAAACAAACAAACAAAAAGTGAAAAACCAAACCGAGCAGCTAAATCCAAACAAACCTAAGCAAACCTATTGCCTGGATAACTGTGGTTGTACATAAGTTTGTTTTTTGTTTCTTTTCTTCGAACAATGAGAGTGATTTTATGATGGTAAAAAGGGTAAAAAAACAAAGTTCAAACTCATATAGGCAAATATTTGGCATAAGTGCTCAAATGTTCATCCCATCAGGATGCAGAAACAGATGCTATGTAAACTGTGTTGCAGACTAAGGCAGTGGTATTCAAGAGCCTTCTTCAGGAGTAAATGGCAACAGGCAGCAAAAATAAATGTATGATTGTAGATTATTGGGTTACTCTTCTTATGGGTGGAAAGTGAGCAAAAAGCAGGCTTAATCCAAGGCACTTGTCCTGTGTTATCTCAAAGCAATTTCAATATAAATAGTTTTTAACAATTGGGCTTTTGTGGATGATTGAAAAATGTCATATTGTTTTTGACAAAAAAATGAAGTGTTATTCCACAGTTTCTGTGACTTTGCTTTTCTGTACAGGTTGGCTACAAGGCTATTTTGTAATACTTTTCCTTCACAGCTTGGTAAAAACTTTCTAAAGGCAAAGATTTTTTTATATTCACCTTTTTAATTGTATTGCTTAATGTGCAACAGCTCCCTAATACCTCTTTTGAAATAAGTAGCCACATAGTTTGGGCTTCTGCCTCACTGCTGCACACTTGGAAAGTGGCAAGCCTTCAGGTGGTCTCAACATGCAGCATGGTGACCAAAAGGCCCTGTGGGCACAGGGGAACTCCTGGCTCTGGGCAGGACAGTGAGCTGCCCCATCCCTCACTGCAGTGCTGCAAGCATGCTTGCTTTGCCTGCTGTCGGGGGTCTGAGGGCAGGCTGGAGGCTGAGGGAGCATGCAACTTCAAGAGTTTGGAAGAATGGCCTGAGAGGACTAATTAGATATCAAGACACACAGGAACAGAGGGCATGCTGCAAGGTGAGAAGGTACAGACCAGTGCCGTGGGACCTGCTGTAATAGGGACGGTGAGTTTGGGATCTTGGTGGAAGGTGCTATGTAGACAGAAACAAGATTGTCCTCTTTATAGCACTGCATGATTGCTTACAACTGTAACTTTTAAAAGTTTTAAAAAGTATGTGATTTTGAAGTTGTGCATAAATGTGAACTTTGGTCTGCCTCTGGCAAGGTAACGGCGTGGTTCTGTCTGCCACCTGTGTTGCGGCAGTACTGTATCTGTAAGTCTGGGAGAGCTGCTGGGATGCTAAGGCAGTCAAACAGCAGGAGCTGTGGTGTAAAAATGGAACCTTTCAGAAAGGACAGTACAACAGGCATGCAGAGAGAGTACCACAACCCTGTGTCAGCAAAGTGGAAGATTCCTGCCTGTGCTGTCTTTTCAGTGCCCTCTTTTTAAAGGACAGGTAACCTGAAGTCATGTTCCCTGTGTCTCCTGTGAAACTGCACTTTGCACTGTTTCGTATCTTTTTGGAAGTAGATTCTTTTCAGCCTTCCCCCTCAGCTTCCTCTTTATTTTAAAGGTATAAAAAAGTGATATGCCTGAACAGAACTAGTCACAGATGCTTTGCCAGCATGTGACTGGTGTGCCTGAGCTTTGTCATTCCTGCTAACTGACCCTTTTACTAAAAGTTTAATAGGGGATAAATTCACATGTGAATTCATAATCCTCTCAGTTGTGCCAGAAGGATTCCTTAACAAGCAGGCAACAAAGAGAATCTTATATAGCTAGACTTTTTCATTTCTCTTCCTCTTCATTCTCTTTCCAAATTTATTGGGTAGGCAACTTCAAGGATGTGTCTTTAACTGTCATTGCGATTTTTGTTTGTGCATAACCTAAACAAACAAAGGCAATATATTCAATGTGCATTTCAGAGCTGCTCTCTGTATGGAACTGAATACATTTTTTTGAGCTTTTGAGTGTGATAGATGGAAGTATTATTTCTTAAAAATATTTATTTTTTTAGCATCTTTACTTGTTCACTATAGCTTAAAAATATGCTTTTATAACATGAATCTCTTGATACTTAACTGTGTGATTTTAGTACAAGGGAGCTTTTTTTATTTCACAATTTCATGCCTTTATAGATGCTTTTACCTAGCGATGAATCTAAAGAGAAACTACAAGTGTTTTTAGCAAGATATGTTTTTAATCAACTTTGTTACCATTATTTTGTGTTCACAAAAGAAAATTTTGTGTTAGTGTTCCATTGAAGTGCCTTTGAAGTGGTGATATCATCGCTCTAATACACTGAAAAGCATCAGGATTGCAAGAGTTACTGAGCAGTGGTCACTGAAAAAAGTATTGTGTATGTCTTGAGACTGCTTTTATATGGAGGATTTTATATTTTATATTGTCCTCAAAAACAATGCTTTTTTTTTTTTTTTTTTTTTTTTAAAAAAAAAAAAATTACGTGCTCTGTTTCTGGCATTGAAAACAAGGAAATTCTTAATCACTAATAAATGCATAATCTTTTTGCAGTACTTTTTCTTAAGCAAAATAAGCTGGGTATGCTAGCCTGAATCGAAATTCCTTGAAAGCTCTCATTGCAGAGCCCCAACTTGCTGTAATTGCACAGTGTGCGCAACCAAGGTGAAGATATTCTTCTTCTGGTTAAATCCTCCCCTTCCTATCAGTAGGCAACTACTTTTGAAGAATAATTTTTTCCTGTCAGACCTGTCACATTCTAGAGTTCTATGTAACTTTAGAACTCATCATTTTCTCAGTGGAATCAGTAAAAGGTGGTTTTGTTTTCTTAAACTTTAATGGAAGTAGGATGCATCTGACTTTGGCAGGAGGAAATTCAGTGTGAGTATAAAATCCTAACAAGACTCTGTATATCTGTGTTTGTGTGTGTGAGAGAGAGAGAGAAAGAGAGAGACATTGTGCACTGAAATATTTTAATGTCTTGGCAGACTTCTGACAAGCAGTGGATGCATTATCATTCAGAAAACGAGCAGCTACTCTCTTTTGCCTTCCCTCTCTGCTGCTCCTTTTCTCTCCCCGCCTACAGCCCCCAGGTTATGCTATTTTAAGGACTGAGGATAAACTAAAATAGTTTTCCCATTACTGGTTCTTTAGCGTTATAATGTCCTTGATCTGGAAAGCGCACTTCTGTATTTTGTGGTGATGATTCTGAAGTCTGAATGAAACTGTTGTTAAATTAATCAAATTTGAGCAGCTAACACGAGAACTTTTTAGTGGCTACCATTAATGTCTTTGAACACTTGTACGATCACAGGGTACGTTCTCCAGCTCCTAAGTACTTGAATTTCAAACAAGTCACTGTGCAGCCAGCTTCTAGTTGAAGATGGTGAAAAGAATACTGAATTGAAAGGTATAACAAGGCTGGTTGTTTTATTGTTAGCTCTGCTATTACTTCTTTGTAATCATTCAGTATTTGAGAGCAAATGAGATGTTCTCAATTTGTGTTAGAAAAGAGAGAGAGAGCCCTGGGATAGCTCTTCTTTTTTTTTTTTTTTTTTTTTTTTAATTTTTTATTTTTTATTTAGGAAAAATCAGCATCAGAAATACTACTAGAGATCTGCATGTCCCAAAACATTGCATTTTAGTTTACTGAGGAATTACTGCTTCAGAAAAGCAGCCTTAGCAAACTTGGAATTTGGACTTCTGAAGGTCAGAATTAGTCAGAAATCTTGACTGCATTGTCCTGGCAGTTGCTGCAAAAATGCATAGATGTTCATGTTGCTGAATCTTCATTTAGAGTCCTGTACACTCTAAATTATTGATCTCAAAATACTTATTCAATTTTATAGTTGGTACAGAGGTATTTCATGTTGCTGTTTTGGCAGCATCTTTCTTTATATATAGTATTGTAATGGAAAGCCCACTATGTATATCTTACTTTAAAGGTATGATTTACATGTTAAGATTTTAAATAGTATGTGTGGTTTTAGTATATGAAGTAGGAAGGATAGTTTGCATGACAATTTATGAAAATGATTGTTACAATAGCAGTTTATACAGGCTTCTTAAATAGTAAGCATTTCTACTTTGTGTAAGACTTCAGTGCAGAATGCACAGCTGGGTCTTAAGCTGCTCAACAGAGATGATAAAATCTCCCCCCCAGAAATTTATACCACTGTGTTTTCCATACTGTCTCTGAAGTTCACAGTGGTTTGTGTTGATGAGTAGAACTATCAGTCCTACAAATACCAGTGAAACTGTAGACTTGAGAAAGTTAATTATTAATTCATTTTATAACTCAAAGGAGATTATTATGTTAGGAATATGCAGTATTACAACAAACCATGTATGCCTTTTCATACTGTAAAATTGGGTGCAGTTAATGAGTATTTTAAGCATTCTTGGGATTGTTTGCCTGCTCAGATAGGAATGGGCCTAATGTGTTGTAATTGCACATACGTTGCTGGAAGAGAATATTGGAGTATGGGAAAGAGCTTCATTTAGAAGGAAAGGTGTGGGATTCACCAAGAACAGGAGCTGTGGGGTCTGGTTTGTATCTGTAAGCACTGCCTGTATGGTTTAGGTGGTAATAATTTCACCACATGTTGTTTTAGCAGGCCATCTTTCTGCCTCCTGTGATATGCTGGAACTGCTATTGCTTATTGTCCCTTGGGTATATCAGACATAACTGAGACTGTATCTGTGTTAGTGTTTCTGTTTGGATCAGAAATGCAATTTTAAAGTGAATCCCCTCAGAACTCTCCGCTTACTGAACGCTGGCTTGTTCCATGAACTTATTTAGGGGACATGCAAGCTAGATTTGGAAAAAATTAGACTAAACCAAAAGCTGTCTTTGCACCGAACAAGCTTTAACTTCCAGTGAAGGCATTGTGATTGAGGCCTTTGAACATCTTCAGGCCATGTGGGTAGTGAGCTTTGGGAAGGCGATATAGCTGGAGACACATAATGGAAGAAGTGTCTTGACAGATTATTGGAAACATGAGGGTAACAACAGCTTTTTGTTCTGGGCAGTGCATCCCAACTTGCAGTTCAATAATAACTACAGTGTACGTGCAAGTTGATTGTTTGGTGCATGCTTTATTACAGTGATGAATGCAATCACAGAAAGTCACGCAAGAAATTTCTTATACATACTGTGCTTTTTGCAATGAGAGCATCTTTTATTGGCCTTTTTCCAACTCTTTGCTTCTCAAGGCAAGTAAGTCATTAATTGTGAATTGCATACAGCTTACAGTTTTAGAAGTACCTTTTATGCCAGAGGATATTGAGGCTCTTTTAACAAGCAATCACTTCATCTCTATTCATTTCATCCACCTCTGAAAAGTAACAAAACAATTTCAAATTTTACGCAACCAGTTAGAAAAGACGCCAAATTAACTTCAGAAAATTTCTCCATCAGTCATGAAGTGCCTTGCAGTTTTTACAAAGTTAAAAGAACATTTTTTCAAATGTAAATCTCTGTCATTGCCATCTGTGTGTTTTAGGGTGTGTTAAAACCCCTTTCTGCACCATGTCACAGGCTTTTTATAGGCCCCTTGTTTCTCTGGGTGTATGGCACATTGCCAAAGGCTAACTATATTGCCAATAAAATAGTGCTTTACAGAACTTTTGTGGAAATTGCACTTCCTCTCTGACTCGTTTTTGTTTCTTTGGTCCATTTTATTTATGCTTTCATTGTTGTTAGTGCATACTATACACTCCGTACAACAAAAATGTAATGTAATACCCTAATCCTGATAAATGGGGGTAGAACTTATGGTATACCTCTTATTTATCAAACTACAAAGCTTTCCAAAGGATTCTGTTTCATGTTTCTAATACCAAATGTAGTGATTTTTTTAACCTATACTAAATAGGTGTAGATTAATTTTTGCTTATTTTTTTCTTCCATATATACTCTTTGCAATAGCAGTATGTTACAGATAGTTTTGTTGTTTAAAGAGTTTTTCTTTATCACATCTTTGGTACTGATCTAAAAGCATTGCCCAAGTCATGCTATTCTGCACTGATGTCATCGGTTTTGATATTTAAGCTAACTTTGTGTATTTTTTTAGCATTCTGTTTCTAGTTCTGTAAATGCATTTGCAAGTGGCATGATTAGACGATAAAGTGGCTGTGAAATAGAGTCAAACCATGCAAGCATCAATGTGTATTCCACTGTCTGCATTTCGATGGTATCTGTGAAAACTGGCTATATGCTGCTAGTTAATGGTTTGTCCTCTGACACAGCTACTAGCATGCTATTCGTGAAAAATGTGAGTGGAACTGATGTGGGTAGTCATATTGGTCCAGCTACATGGAATCAGAGCAGAAGTCTTGTTTCTCTTAGAGATGCTGCTTGTTCAATCTGACCTGCTAATAATATGCTGCCTATTTGTCTTGACTTTTTCTAGTTTATGTAATTTTTCTGTGTCTCTGATGATAAAACTGCAAGGAAGTTTATGCTGAGAAGATATACATATTTTGCTGTGGCAAGCGGCTGGCTTGTTTTCTTTCTGTGTTGTATTCCAAATTCTCTAATACCATTGTGGTAACCTGTAATTGTTTGGATGTCTGGTATGCATTATTTCTAGCTATTTTAATGAAATATTACAGTTATTAACTATGACTACTGGTTTATAGTGGCTGTAATCCTTGAATGTTTTCTGTTATTGTAGTTTAGGGCCACTTTGTTAGAGCATTAGCCACCTTCTGGTTTGTATCAAGGTGGCTGTCTAATGGATCATTAACTGCTAGTGAGGCCTAGATCCTTGGGGACTTGCCTGGTACAGTAGTTGTGATGTGAGAAGTGAAGCTCACAGAGCAAGCAGTCTCAACACAGTGAACCCTATAGTGGTGTAAAATGGAATGATTTTGTGCTTTTTTTTTTTTTTTTTTTCTTGCTATGATATATTCTTGTCATAACTGCATTATGTTTTAGATGCCCTGAGTGGGCAGATGTTGAAGTAAAGGCTCCTGAAGCAAGCATGGCAGGTAGTTTTTCCTATGTCCCCCAAATAATGTGTAGGACTAGCACAGTATGAAGAAAAATGGATGAACCAAACTTCTCAGGAGATAGTTTGTCTTTGTGTACTTTCTGGGTAATCTACACTTTTCTGAGGTCTTCTTTTGGCGTTCTTGCCCTTCTGACAGTATAGGTAGCATCTAGAATTTCATTCCATTTGGATATACTTCTGTGATAAGATCAGTTCCAAGCCTTTGCTCTCAGCCCAAATATGATAGAGGCAACATAGAGACTGCTTCTTAGGATCCTAGTTTAGAATATCCTTGTTGGTACATTAGGACTTCCACTGGAGCATTCAGAGATTGGTGAGGGCTAGTGTCAGGGGTCAAAGAAAGTGTTTGCATCTTTGGAGATACCGAAATATTCTGTCCATCTTTGATCTTGCTTATGGAATTGTATTGGACTTGACAGTTCTGTGTGATTTCACTGATGATGGTTTTGCATGTTTTTACCTGTATTTTAAAATTCAGCTGAAGCTTCTTCTGTGGTTCTGACCTTGCTGAAATTCTCATGCAAGCTGATACACAGTAAATGTCGCAGTTAAGGATAAAAGAGTGTTTTCTTTTTGTTTTTGTTTTGTTTTTTTTTTTACTGGGAAGTGCTGCCATGGTTTGCCAAGTATTAAAATTAGTGCATTTGCTCAAGCTGGGATTTCAATTAGCTGCCTTTTACTTTCAAAATGACAGTGTGTACTGAAAAGCACTGCTTTAGCCCTTCAAAATATAAACGTATGGATTCTGAAAGAATAATTACGGAGTTAAATCTTTCTTGCAGTGATATCAAAATATTACAGCTTTAATACCCATGCAGCAAAGATGTATCAGTGTTGAGCAAATACTCAACCTCCCAGCACCTTTCTCATGTAAAGAAATACTCCTTCAAGCAATGTATATGAGATATAGATCAGTTCAGGAGGCTGAAGCTTGGATTAATCTGTTCAAAATTGAGACGGATATGTGTGTGTTGTTTTGATTGACGTAAGAAAGCATATAAACAGTTTATATACTGTGACTGGTTCTCTTGCTTGGACATGTCAATAGCTTATATAGAATTCTGAACTGACTTATTTATCCTACATAATTTAGGAAGATAATGCAAATGTCAATGTATTTTGGGGGTTGGAGGAAGAGGAAAAAAAAGAAACAGGAACTAAAGCGATGTTTAGAAATGTCAGATTTTTTTTCAGAGGTGGAGGGCTGTGGAAATGGGAAGTTGTATTTAATTAGCTCTAACTGCCTGCCCACATTTTCCTGAGCATATGGGAGTATGTTCCTGAACAAATGACACAGTTCTCAACTGCACCCTGTTGATGCACAGTTTTAATTGTGTCAAGATGTAGTTACCAGACTGACACACACAGCTATGCTTTAAAAATTCAGGATTTATATCTCTTTCATGATCTGGTACTATTGAATTATGAATATATTCTGTTACTGTTAGATTTTCCTAATCTGTAAAATTGCTTCAGTGAAAAAATGATGTTATGGTTAATGTGTTTGGATGATAATTAAAAAATTGATAAAATAAGCATTTGTACTTGACTTCAAGGAGTTTATTTGGCCCTTTTGATGCAAGCCCTTGGCTCCAAAAGGCAAATTAAGCTGTTGTTGTTGGCTTTTTTTTCCTTTTTTTTTTCCCACCCTCCATTAGCAGTCATTCTGTTGCACATGGTACGTGATAAATCAACCGCAGAGCTTTAGAGTTGCCATAACATGACATTACCTATCAGCTTGTCAAGTCTGTGTTGACTCTGCGCCTTTTAGGCTGTATATTTCTTCAAAGTCTAGCGCCAGTTACTTAGTCAGCTCTAACTAATTTCAGAGTGGAAGGGAAACTTTACTGGAGTGCTGTTTGGGATCTGCTTTTTAATCCTGGTCTGTTTAATGTTTGCCTCCTGACATTCTAGGCCAGACATCATTTTAATGGTATGTGTGGTGATAAAGCCAATAAACTGTCAAGATGATTGATAATCTAAGCATTATAGCAATATGACTTTCCTGTTCTCCTCTGTGCTTTAGATGATGGTTTCCAAATTGAATTCTTACAGTGTGCTGTATGCTTGTTGGAGAGTCTCTGAGCAAGCGGTTGGAAGGAAGTAGACCTTGCTAATGTAGGCTTTTAGATTTCTGTTATTTTTGGAAGGACTTTTAATTTGGGAAATGTTAAGTGGGAATTTAACCACTGAAATAATCTGGACCTCTAAATTTTTGAAATTCTGTTATTTTTATGGTCACCTGGGATTAATCTTAAATTTTCACGTGGTTGATTGCTTTATCTGTAATGTCTTTTGACTAGCGATAGCAGTGCACAGCGTAACGTGTGCACAGCTTCCAGGTTCACTTATGCAAATTCAGCTGCTATTTTTCATCATCTTAATTGAAGGTCATTGGTCAGACTTGTTCACTTTTTATTTGGGGGAAATTGGAAGCAACTGAATTTTATTATTTTTGCACAATGCCTAAAATGAATGTTTTTGTGCTGGTCCCTGAACAGTGACAGGACAAGGACAAACAAATGATGGATATTTGTGGTTTTTTTTTTTTTTTTTAGTAAATATGTTAAGTTTTCCAGTATGTCAATTTCATAGTTATGTTCTCAATTTTTATTTAAACCAGAAGTCACACTCTTGCTCTGCCTGAAGAAATTTTACACCAGTAAATCCTCGTTAATGTGCACTGATTGACAAGCACAGTTCTGAGCACTTTCAGGGATCCATAGTGTAGTGAGGACAGAGCCACATCATATTTCTATTTAAACGGTGCACAAGTATTTTTTTCTGAAGTTCTAGTGCGAAACACCCAAATGATTTTTTTAAAAACTTTTAGCAATACTACTGTTTCTTTTTCTTTTTTTCCTGTTTTTGCTGTAAGCATTTCCCACTTGGAAATTAGTTGATTTTTGTGATACATGAGCGCATATAAGGTTCTGATGCGCTAGAAGAACAACCCTTTATGCAATAGGTTTTCACTGTAGGGCCAACTTAGATGCCTGGGATTTGCCTGGCTTTGGTGAGAACAACCAAACAAAGAAGTCAGGTATGCATAGCCGAGCCTTCCTTGGTGAAATGCTGCTCCCCTCTTGTGCTGATACAGTCCCAGCCCAGTGTGAGCCATGGGAGTGCAGTTCCCAAATGCTTTCATTCCAGTAAAACTGCTGGAGAACAGTTCCTCTAGGCATTTGGCAGGAAGCTGTGGGAAGGGCCTAGAAGGCTTCTAGAAACCTTTTAAGAGCCTTTGTTGCATCTGGAAGCTGAGTGGGTTGAATAGTCCAATAGTCCAGTGAAAAGCTTTTTTTTTTTTTTTTTTTTTTTTTTTTTTTTTTTTGTGTGTGTGTGTTAATAGGAGCTAGATTAGAGGTGGTAGCTCAAGATCTTTATTAAATCTGCAGTGAAGGTGCATCTCTTAGGGCAATCAAGGCTGAAAAAATAATTTCTGCCTGTGTCTTCCACTAGGGTAAGTCCTCCTGCAGTTGCGAGCTACTCTCCAAAAGAAGTCTTTTGCTTTCAGCTTTGTCTTTGTTCCTTTACCTTCTCTCTTCTTCCTACAGCACACCCATCTTTTTTCCTCTGACAGTTCACTGGTTCAAGTTGTGCTTCTTCATGTTGCCAGGATGATCTAGTGTGTTGCTGAGTTTGTAAAATTGCACAAAAGCACTCCATTGAATAAAGGGGATAGACCAGAAACGACTTTGGGAGGTGTTCCAGAAAATGGATTGGTAGGGCACTTGGGGCTTATTGCATTCCCTTTGGAGTGAGAAACTGCAGAATTTAATCCAAACTTAAGAACAGACCTGATGTATGGTGAATCTTTCAGCTGGCTTTGCTTATACTAAAGGAGAATTCTGTCTGGGATTTAGGGATTTTTCTTGCTGTGGTGTCTTGTTCTGCTTCTCTGCTTCTTGGAGTGCTTGCTTTTTACTCAAGAAAGAACTATTATGCATCAATAGTGTTTGCTGGAACTGAAGCCTTTTGTCTTGTAGAGAACTACCAGGCTCAATCCTTGGCTAGAGTAAATTAACAATCCTGTTAAAATTCAGGCTGATGGAGAATGGGCATTGACAGATACAGTGACCAAAATAGTTGTGGCTGAATCTCTCTGGAGTCATGTTTTTCTGAATTGCTGGGTTAAATTCTGTGTTGTGTAGCTTACCTGAAAAGACAAAAAAAGTAATCAAGCGAAGCTGGCTTTTTCCATCTTGTCAAACTAAAGACTTCCCAAAGTAACATTAATCTGGTTCTCACCTGCCAGAATGAGGCTAAAAAGGCTAAAACTTAACTTGCTTTTGAAAAATCAGAGCTTGTGTTTTTGCAGAAGTGACTGGACAACGTGAAGTACTGCTGCGCTTTGCTATTACAATTTCATTTGGTCAACGTTTTGAAGGCCCTTACATTCAATTTCAGTTCAGTGCTATATGAAATATATAACTGTTTTAGGGTCAAATTCTTTACATTTGCTTGTATGATTTCCTGTGGCCTCTTATTTTTTTTTCTTTTTTTCCTTTTCTTAACAATGGCTATTTGAAGTAAAAATTAATAATGGCTTTTATATTGAGGCAAGATGAATATTTCTTTACCTGGACACATTTGGGTGCTTTTGACTGGGTTTCTCTTCTTCCCAGGTATTCTGGGGTAGCTTGGATTATTATATTTTTTTTTTCAAGATTGTTTTCCCCAAAAAGAGTAATGGAGGTCAACCTTAAAGTGAAGTTCTTAATAGATTAAAAAAAAAATGAATTAATAATATGAGCAAAAGATCTTATAATGTGGAGAAAGATACACCCACTGAAGAAAGGTACACCTCTCCTTTCCTGCATCACTTGAGATGATATACTTTGCAGTTTCTACGCAGCTTTTGTCTTTTTTATAGCTGACTTTTTATTTTGTTTGTGTTTTATGTATTGATGGGAAAGAAAATCTGTAGTAATTATTTGCTTTTGTTCATCTGTTGTTTATAGACGTGTTTATTTAGAACTTATGCACTTGTATATGTACTGCAGAGAAGGATTGGTGGATGAAAAGCTGGAGGAGCCAGCAGTGTGCTACTGCTGTCCAGAAGGTCAATTGCATCCTGGCCAGTGGGGCAAGGGATGTGATTGTTCCCCTCTGCTCTGCCCTTGTGAAGCCCCTTGTGCAGTACTGCATCCCGACCTGGGGCTTCCAGCAGGGGAGGAGTGTGCAGCTGTTGGAATGGGTCCAGAGGAGGGCCCCAAAGATGCTTGGAGGGCTGGAGAATCTCTTCTACAAAGAAGGGCTGAAAAAGCTGGATTTGTTCCATGTGGAGAAGGGTCCAAGGAAGTTCTCATTGCAGCCTTCCAGTACTTGAACAGAGCTTGCAGGAAAGAAAGGGAGTGACTTTTCATGGGTCTAATAGTGATAGGATAAAGTGCTATTAAACCAAAAAGGAAGACATTTAGGTTAGATATTAGGCAGAAATTCTTTAATCAGATAGAGGTGAGGCTACTGGCACAGACTGCCCAGAGAAGTTGTGAATGTCTCTTCCCTGGAGGTGTTCAAGGCTGGGTTGGATAGGACTTTGGACAGCATGAACTGATGGGTGGCCAACCTGCCCATGACTGGAGGTTGGGACTGGATGGGCTTTTGGGTCCCTTTCAATCCAAGTTATTCTATTATTCTATATGCATGGGTTTAATGAGTAGGAAGTAACATACTTTTTATTATTTATTAGCTTTCAAATATCTAGTTCTTTGGCCAAATACATCTGCTGTAATCAGATGGTTTCTCAAGTCAATTAATGGTATTAATTTTGCACTGTAGTTGGTTTTGCATTTCCTATAATATGTGAAAAACAAGGACTGCCTTGAGATCTTGTGGCATAACTGGGCATCACTTTATATGAAAGAAAAAAAAATATAATAAATTTTAATATGCAGCCATACATCATGTTCTTATTTTACTTGACTCCCTGTAAAGTAGCCAGTCACTTTGTAACTCTTCTTTTCTAGCAGGTAGATTGTTAAGTATTCAACTTTGCAGCTAATGATGATTGTGCAGAACTGAACATTGCTTGTATATTCATTGCTAATAGCTCCCTCTCGTTGAGTCAATTTGTACCTTTTTTTTCCCCTTCAAGTGACAGGAATATGGTTTGGTATATATATTATTTCAGCCATTTTGCCCCAGGAGACACATTAGTAATTTATAAATAAAATACACATAAAAATAAGAGAAGTCAAATGTAATTCTTTTGCAACAAAGGCACTACTCATTTCAATACTGTGATTTGAAATTGAAACTGTTTAGTTACTGATTTATAAGCTGTTTATTTTAGAGGTAGGGAAGTCAGTTAAATCTGTTTGACTTGTGTAGAAGAAAAGTCCTGGCATGAATATATAGTCTATAGATCTATAGAAAGAGGAGCAAGAAATATCTTGTTTTCTGCTCCTTTGGTTACATCTTCAAGAGGTACTACACAGCCAGCTAGTGGACCATAGTCTTTGTGTCAAGTGTAGCTCCATGTAACTGTGTGGATATGAGAGCCTGAAGAAAACTGATCATTAGTGTTTTGTTTTTTTTTAAACTTGGATTTTTCATAGCTGTTAATCAGAAATTAGCAATGAAGTTCTCATGCAACTCAGTCTCAAAATCAATATTTAGTTTGACTGAAAAAGCAACAAAGCATTTCTCGATTTCTGAGAGTTTAAGTATAAAACTCAAAGAGGAAGGTGGAAAGTGCTTCCCAAATTTTTTGCTCTAGAGTTTCCTTCAAAAGGTGAGTTTTATCACCTTCACAGAGAAATCTGTGCACCACGAATTTAATTTGAATCTTTAGGCCTGGCAGAGACATGGTTGGGGAGAGGCAGTGTGGGGGAGTAGAGCAGAGATATTATAGATAGATCATGCCAACCGAAACCTTGTGCTGACTCTTCTGAGTAAATTTGTTAATTTCTGGATGTGACAGAACTGTGAAGTAGATACTTAAAAAATGAAAGACTGCTTTGTGGTTCTATATTTCTGCTATAGCATTCCTTTACACTCTTTAACAACAACTGTTTGAGTATTGATCTGTTGATGCCTAATAGCTCAGAAACACTGTGAATGCAATATGAGGATTAGAAAACTATGCAACTAAACCCCAAAGCGTTGAATACATATGCATTCATCTTGGTGTGATTTAGCTCTGAATGAAATTTATGATATCAGACCTGTGAGTAAAATACAAGATGGTGACTGAGTGCTTTTTATATGCCTAGAAAAGCATATGGGATACACAATAGTGATTAAGTGAATGTTAAATGGCTTACACTGCAAAATTGTTCACAAGTTATTAAGATAACTGTTTAGACATGAAAAGAAAACTGGATATGGTTCAAAGTAAACAAAAATGCTTTATTTTGCCAAACTGATCAGTGCAAAAGAACAAATCTATTTGGTTTTGCTTCCCATTTGAAAGAAAAAAGTCTAACCACAAATTGTTGTTTTTTTGCGTGTGTCAATCAAAATAATTTTTCAACAGAGCACGAAAATGGAAGACAGAATCTGAATGGTTCTGCTTTAGAACCACGCTGAAAAGTTTTTTTTTGTTTTGTTTTATGTAAATAGAGATTGATGGAACATTTTACACAGAGTGCAGGTTTTTGACAAAAAGTATTGATGGTTGCTTTCAGTAAGTGTTACCGGAGATGACAGAACATTGCATTTTAAGATGAATTACAGTAGAAACTCCCTCTTTGGGAATGTCATACATTTTATTTCATCTGTTGTTTTGAGAAAGAGTGACTAAAGTCATAAATACCACAGACTGATCTCTCTTTCCTTAACATCTTATAGATCTTGCATTAGTTCTCTGTGCTTAGTAGAAGTTATATTAAAACATGATTAGACAGATGCATGTTTTTTTGCTAAGATCTGCTTATTGTACTTTGTAGGTTTGTAAGTGCCAACTGTTAGGTTGACTTTAAGGTTGATGACTTTAAGGTTGATGTTAATCCCAAAGGAATGGTCATTTTGATTTTTATATTGTCCTGTATTTCAACTCTTGGAAATGCAGAATGCTTAGTATGTTGCTTTTGAAGGTAAACTAAATATAGAGGATGAAACTGAGCTGGTTAAAACAATCGTAGCGTAAGTAAGAGGTCTATTCTCTGTTTATATTTATTATTTTCACATTCTTTGGAATTTGTGCCTCCCACACATTCACCATCCAAGAAGAAGACAGAAGGGAAGTTTGAGAATACACTGAGAAGCAGACGGAGCAAGAATTGAGGAAGTTTCAAGGGAGGACACAATGTGAATATGGACTCTCCTGCAGGTCTTACGGCTATTAATGTCGTTAAAGACAGTTTGAAAAGGAAGATTAGACTTCTCTTTGGAAGAGTGGTAGTTTTAACATGGATCAGCTCCTGGGTGTGTTTTTGAGCCTTTTAAAGAGTGATTTTTTTTTTTTTTTAAAATAATAGTAATAGTGACATCTTAATGATAACTATATTTGTAGAAGGGAATGTAGCCTAAATTATATTGTCACACCAAAAATGAAAGTTTCTATGAAGGCTGGCTTATGCACGAAAAACAAACATGGAGAAAGTCACAAATCAAAGGAAACCGAGTTTGCCTCTGTTTCCATGTTAGCCTTCTTATACCACCTCAGAGCTTGTTGAAAATCAGGTCTGACTTGCCTACAATTGTATTATCAACAGAGAAGACTTGTTTTTTTTTGTAATTACTCTTAGGCTCTTGTAAATGATACCTTGAAAAGGAAAAGTTATTTTGGATTATCCTTCTTATGTCTTATTGCTGTTTCAATGCAAAATCATTATTTTTTTTTTTCTTTAAACATATTCATTTTTTCTAGTCTTTCAAAATTATATTGCCTGAAATTATTCTGAAACTTAGATATGAATCTATTTCATATATTGATTCTCTTCTCTTCTTTCACCACTTAATGGCTTCTTTTACCAACCAGATGATAGCTTGGCTTGGATCCATGCCCTTAGCTGGGCTGAGGAATGTGTAAATGAACTCCGACTCTTCGGTGTAACGGAGGCAAAGCCCACTGCTCTCAGAAATTGCTCATATCTAACCGATAAAAAGCAATTGGCTAATGATTGGATGCCATTGCATGGATGTCTTTGTAACCAATCAGTGAACTGATTAATTACATGGAAGATTAGTTGTGGAATTTACTTCTTACGTTTGACTGAAGTTTGTCAGTCAGTGTCTCGCAGTATTCAGTAACTTATCCTCTTATTTGGTTTATAGATCCTCAGTTGAGTTCTTGATATTCCCTGCAGGTTGCTGAGCTGAGCTGGAGCACATGGGGAAACTGCTCCCTGGCTGCTCTGCTCAGGGGCTGTTTTTGTTGCTGCTACTTTAGTGCCCAGCAGCTGGGCTGGAGCGCATCCCTTTTCCACAGTTAGTGCAGCAGCCTGCTGGCTCTGGAGCTGAGCTGTGGCTTTCTGCAGAAGGGAATGGATTGCCGTAGCCTGCTGCTCCATAGCAGTTTGTTGCATAGCAGGCAGGGAAATAGATAATTTATTTTTTTTAATAAAAACCACAGTTTATTAATGTCTGGGTAGTCACTCTTAGTTGGAGAAAATGAACTAATAATCAGTGGCTGTATGGAGAGAATTATCCTGTTTGTTTTATTCTCTTTTACAGCTATCAGGCTTGAGGAAAATATAACTTGTGGAAGAAAAAGGCTTTTTCCTACCTGTAAATGTCCTTAAAATTTCCAAGTGTGGTGTAGTCAACTCCAGGACAAGATTTAAACAGATGCTTCAAGGGGACTTTAACCCATGAAATCATCCTATACTGAAGCCAAAGCCTCACCTTCTAACTCCTGAATAAATAGATTCTCATGACAGAATAATTCATCTCCAGTCATGAAAGCTTCAGCTTTAAACGTCAGCTTGTAGAGACCCTGTGCTTGTTAGGGCCAGATCAGCAGCCTAGATGCCTTGGATGTAAACTCGTGAAGGGAAGATGAATTTATCTGTCATCCTACGCTTTGACAGTTGTTGTA
This sequence comes from Centrocercus urophasianus, assembly GCF_019232065.1. Classification (NCBI taxonomy): domain Eukaryota; kingdom Metazoa; phylum Chordata; class Aves; order Galliformes; family Phasianidae; genus Centrocercus; species Centrocercus urophasianus. Next base: position 20,969,058 of record NW_024884722.1, read on the forward strand.
AATCTGTTTTAGCTCTGAGCAGAAGTAGGGGAACCTTTGAATTTAGAAGGGTGATACTAAGAAGACCTAACCCAGACTCTTTGAGCCCTGAAGAAATTACATGAGGTCTCTACTAGCCTCTAGGCAAACAAAATAAAAATTTGGTGGTGGAACAGCATGGTCAAGGCCCTCCTTCCCCAGGCAAGGCCTGCCTGGGCACATCCGCATGGAGTGCCCACTGTAAGCCTTGCTGCCGAGTGGGAGCAGAAGCGAAATGTTTTGGTTATTGATTGATGGCAGCGAGCTGCTCCATGAGCCAAGTGTTGAAAATGGTGTTCTTAAAGTTTTCACTTTTCTGACATTTTGAACTTTATAAAAGGTGATTAAAAAACCTGAAATTGTGAGATTTATCATGGAATGATAACTGTGCAGATTTCAAATGTCTATGCAGTATGTTTATACATTCTAAATGAAAACTCTAATAGTTGTTACCTCATTGGAGATGGACTGTAGTCACGTGATAGGAATATCTGCCAGGGGAAGCAACAGGTGCTTAAAGCTAGGAAAGTTTTTCTTATTAGTGCTTCTCTGCCAATGTTCTGTGCACTGTGAGAACTGCACAACTGCATGTCTTCTCGTCTTCCATCCCCATGCACTCCAAATTAAACACAAATAACAGCCATGGAAAGGTCACTTTCATTTGTGTCTAAAAGATTTGAAAATAAAATCTGTAACAAAGGATGTAAACCAGCGCCATTTTTGTTAGGGGACAAGAACACCTGCTTGTACTGTGGCATCTCCTGTATATATTCAGTGCAAAGAGAGTTTCAGTCTTTATGGAGATGAGTTATTGTTGATTTATGCTGAATTCAGACTATATAAAAGTTCTGGGACCTAACTTGTACTATGTTACCTTCTATGTAGCTCAGGTCTCTAAATGCATGTCATTACTTCACAGGACTAGATTGCAGGGAAGTACATCTTTTTTTTTTTTTTTTTTCAGAGTTGGGTTGGAAACTATGCCTTTCCTTGGTTATCAGGAGCTGACCTGCTTGCTAACTTAATTGCTTCTGTATTGGACTAGGAGAGGATAGCATACTAATGAGCATGTTGTTCTGCTATGAGCTCCTCTCTTACTCCCTTATTTCCACTCTGCTTCACCTGATAGTTAGGGAATTGACTTCTGATTTTCTAAAGGTGGTGAGTCTGGGACCTCACCCCACAGTAAGTAGGTGGGTTCTGTTGTAACACCCTGCAAACTGTAGAGGCTGTTGACTCAGACCGGAGCTGCTGAAAGGGAGCAGATCCCTGTGTTAGCAAGGCCCTTTTCTTTCTGAGGAGTGTACAGCATCCACTGCAGTGGAGAGGCACCCCATACTGCTGGAATTTGCTTTGAAGAGTACTGATTTTCAGCTGTAGGGGTCAGAGTAACTGTTGGAAAGAATCAAACCTAGGTGGATTTTATGACAAGTTTTTTGAACTCTAGGTTCTGAATGGCTTAACGTTATAATGAAGGCTCCCAAGAACTTCATTTGAAAAGATGTTTTTCTTTAAATACATTTTTCAATAATAATAATGAGATTAAAGCGAAGCTACTAAGTATAATGCGTGAGGTTTGTAAGGTTTTATTACAGCTACTGAAATAAAGATGAGGTCAATTTAAGGTGGCTTTGTTCAACTGAAGTTAGCATCTGAAACAGTAATCTTGGGTGGTCAGTTTTTATTTTGAATACTTCAGCCTGATTTGCTAAAGAACTGATTTAAATTTAGGGTTAGAGTGAACTAGACTTGCAGAAAGCAAAGTGGCACAATTTCAAATTCTCTTAAAATCATTTTTGCACTTAATCTGGGAGTGTGTAAAGTTGTCAGTGTTGCAGCAGGACATTGTTTTGACAGTCTCTTGTACAACTCAGAACAAAAAATATCTGTCACTGCTGCAGACAGTTTGCAATCTAAGTAGTAATGCTGTACTTCTTTGCTAGCTTCTGAACCAAACGATGCTTTAAAACCCTTTATAACTATTACGTTAAAATCTGAGACATTCACGGTAACATAGAAAAATGTTTGTTTATATAACGGTAGCTCTGATTATTTGTATTATTCTCATACTGGCCTTTTGTGAGAATAACAGCTTTCCTAATATGAGTGTCCTTGCCTACTGCAGTCTTTTTCCTCGCTTTTTTTTTTGGTGTAAAACTTGGTATGGATGGATTTCAGTGTTAGCATTAGTCAGTTGTGACAACTGGTAGTTGAGTATATGGTTTATTTAGGAATGTACTGGTGATGAACTACATAACATTAAATAAGTAACCCACTTGTTGGCAGTGATCTTCCCCAAAAAACGTTCTTCAAAGTTCTCTTGCACTGTGATGTAAGCAAGGATTTGCTGAATTGTGCATAACTATCTTTGTACTACGTTTGCCAGAATGTCCAGGATAAAACTTTGTATGTGCATAGTAATTAGATAAATTGAATATATGGTATTGTGACAGCTTGGCCCAGAGTATTCATTTTACTTAAAGCAGGCGGTCAGATTAGGCAATTTGCTCAGGCAGATGTGTGGTTATGGTGTAGTAAGATCTGAACATTTGAGGGAGAAGGATCAGTTGTGAAGGCATTTGAAAATTTAATATTCTTCTTCCACTGCAACTAGAATCAACCATATGACCAAGATGCATATGGAGAGGCTGTGGGTTTGTGCTCCAGATCTCTTGTAGAGACTTGAGTTCTGGATGATGTGGGATAATGTGACACAGTTTAAAATTCACTTAATTTGCTCTAGTAAAATGAATGAATTTTGGACTTCTCTAATTCAAATGTTTAACATGCCTAAATATCTCGTCACTAAGGCATCCACTGGTCTCTCTCTTCTTGATCGCTTTTGCCTGTAAGATAGTGTCTGCATTATGTCTCAGATATCACATTTCAAATGCAATGAGAAGAGCGAAGTTACTTTCAAAGTTGCTGAGGATGGTCTGGTTCGCTGCTCTAGAGGTGACTGCATCAAAGAGAAACCATTCTGGGGACCTGAAAGAAATCGGTAGCAGGTGTTACAGTTATTGAGCACTGCTCCAGAAACCTGTAAAGAAGGGAGTTGTGCAAATTGACTGTGTGATGCATGGAACATTTCTAAGAATTAGATCCTATAAAAATCTTTGGCTCTGGTTTCTTTAACACTCTGGAGAGTTCTTTGTCACTGTACATGCTAACAGAACCATGGAAATGTTTCTCCAGTTTTCACAAAAGTTTATGCTTTTTTAAGAATTATTTTTAGCATGATTTGGATGGGTCAAATCAACACTTTCTTATGTAAGGGTATAGATATTCTCTGTTCTGTGGTGCTTCAAACATTATTTCAGTGAGGTGTGGCTTCATGTGCTTAATGGTGTAGGATTTTTCAAAAGCAAATGTTTTTTTGCACTAGGCAAAATATTTACTTAAAATGTTTTTTCTTTCTGGATAATTTAAGCTATTTTAATCAGGAGATAATGAAAAAAAAAAGTTTGCACAATATTTCTTTCTTTCACTTTTAAAGGCACAGTAGGGAGCCATGGGAAATGTATTTTCATCTGGGGTTGTAGGAAGAATACATATTGTTTGTTTAAGGCATCAGGTATTGAGAAATGGCAGGGTGAAAAGTTTGACCTGAACTGCCAGATCTGATCTGCAAGGGGGTAATTGAGTTGCCATGTTTTTTTTCTCCTCAGTTTAAATCAAGTTTTGCTATAGCCCATTTAGGTGTCAGACTGGTAGCGAAACTTGACAACTTCAGGGTGCAAGCTTGCTTTTGATCAGGATTTACATGCAAATCATTTTTGCCTTGAACTGTCAGCTCTGGTTTTGACGCTGGGAGGGGAGGTGCCCTCATTTCTTGCAGTCGTTGCTTCTCAAGCCATGGGGATGGTGGTCAATGCTGTTGGCGTGTGGAAAAAAGATATTGTGGTAATATGGTGGTTAAAATTTATATCTGTCTTTTTTTTTTTTTTTTCTTCCACCTCCTTTCCTGTCTGTCAGCTGTTGCAGCTGGGTGTCTAATCTCCTTTTTGCTTAGGAGAAAATCTAACAATAATCCTGAGTTTGATGTCAGAGGGAAACTAGAGAACTGGGGTAGAGGGTCACCAGCGTACTGGGGAATGGGCTTAAGCTGCAAAACAGCACAAAGGGTGCTGACAGTCCACATTTTCTTGGGCTTTAAACAAAGTCTTTGGTAAGTTTAAAGAATCTTCTCCTTGCATGACTAAACCTATTGATGGTTTAGAGAAAAAGCTGCCTTAGAAGGCTTAAGACTGAACCTTTCCAATTTTGTTGAAAACCGTAAGGTATTAGATTTTTTTTTTTTTTTTTTTTGCATTGTATGACTGAAGAAAAATTATAGAGAGGACCATAAACTGTGAGTAAGCTAACTGAATGAGAGTATGTTGTCTTTTTGCTGCCATATCTAGTGAAATTCGTATGTAATATACCTTTTAGGTCCATTTAATTTCCATTTACACTTTACATCTGGAGTTAATCTTTCAAGGGAATCCCACCCAGGAAAGTAAATCAATAAAACAGTAAATGTCATTTAATACCTAAGAGTTTCTAAAAATAAAATTCACTTCGGAAATAAGCCAATGAGATTTAAAATAAAATTCGTAGATTTGCTATTATTCTAAACAAATTATGCAAGAAGTTACATCTCGCAAGTGATGTTGTGACTCTGTCTTCCAGTTAAACAAGTTTTTCTTTGTACTATTAGTAGAGTGGGGACATCAAACATACTGTTTCACAGAGGTGGCAGGCAGTGTCATGTTTGATAATCTCCATATGAAAGCATAACTTTTAAAGTCAAGATTTTGAGACTGAATCTGCTTTATCTGTCTTGGGCCTTATTTTTGCAGACAAAAACCTGAATATGCTAACATGTGCTGTGAAATTTTAATTGAATTGTTAATGACACTTAGGAGTGACATAACATGTGAGAAACTTCCAAGAACCGATCATGGGAAGCCCTTTTTCTTACTGTTACAAAACAGAAGACACTGGGAACTTGACAAGTCCAAGTGTCTGAGGCCAGGGGAATAATTGATAGCAGGCTGCCTGTATCCAAGGTCCTTTAGCAGTAATTGCAAGCAGAATCCGACTCTCTGATCTCACCAGTGGTATTCACCATGCCAAAACGACCAGGCTTTGACAGATTGCTTTCCTACAGTAATAACTTAGGCATGTTCTCTTTCTCACATGAGGCCACACATCCCTCCCACTGGAGAAAATGAGTTGAAAATGAGTTGCTTCTTTTTTTAACTGGGCACTGTTAAAATAACTCTCTTCTATTATATAAGCCCAGTAGTGCCAGGGGACTAAATTTATATGGTTGTAAGTAAGAGATATTACTTTAGAATACCACAATGTAATGTTTTGCTATTTCTATAGGATTTCAAATGTTTTGAAAATATGTGATTTTTTTTCTCTCCTCCTTTCTCTTGAAAGACACCCAAAATGAAACATTTTATGTTTAATTGCTTTAATCTCTGTCCGATTTTTAGAAATTGAGTGCTGACTTGTACCTAGATTTATTTCTTTGATAGGTCCAGGACCCCAAAGGGAGACTTAGAGCTGTTATTTATTCTATATAGGATGAAATGAGATCTATTTTATTTGAGTCTTTTAAAATTGCCAGTTGGTTTTGATCTCTGTTATATTTTGAAACTTCTGTGCTCCTGTCCCTCCTTTTTTAAATTCAATTTTTTTTTTTTTTTTTTTTTTTTTAAAACGTGGAATGCAGTTTTGTCTGTAAGCTGTGTTTGGGAGATATAATGTCCTGGATAATGCATAGCAGTTCTGGATTTACAGTCCCTTTAGTGACAGGATTTTACTAATTCTGATATAAGGACCCCTGTGTGCTACTCTATGGTGGTCTGTGTTCTCTGGCATAGTTAAGATCCTGGCAGCTCCATGCTATAGCTGTCTAAACAAGGTTTCTCACCAGGCACTAACATCAAAAGAAATACAGTGAACTATGGTTATGGGAAATGGTAACCACAATATTAAGTTTATTTAAAAAAAAAAAAAGAAAAAAGAAAAAAGAATATCTGCTAGTATAATGTTAGTCATTAATGCATGCAAACCTCTAATAAGATTAAGCTATGTTTAAGTGTTAAGGTTAGATGGTTTCATAACTTTCAAATACAAATAAAAAGTGGTAAGGATGCAAGGTTCTTAGAAATGAAAATAAATTGTGTGCATGTGGTAAAATATTTATGGTAACTATTTGGCATCTAGTTAGTTATCACGCTTTATTTTGGAACAATAAATTCTAAAGTTAGGCTCTTCTTCTTTGGCAAGAGTAAGAAAATCAGAAGATAGAGCCCTGTGGCTGCTGTTCATGGCTCCAAAATCTGAGAGACTACAGGTTAATTCAGGTGATCTACCATGGGACCAATGAAGAAGTTCATACACATAGTCACAGTGACACAAGGAATCCAATTCTGTGGTCCTGTTTTTGAATCTGAAGGTTTAAATTTTATTAACTAATTAATTTCGTTTATTTTTTTACGTAACTGGTGAGCTATATGCACATTTATATTTCTTTAATCTCTTCATGTTCCTGGAGTTCAGGGAACTATAAAACATTGATGGTATTCCTGCATTTTCTGTAACTGTTGAGAATAACTTGAAAGTTCGTAAAGGAAAACTTAAATCTGTGAACAGACAGTTGCATACAGCTTTAGATGCTACAGAAAACTTTCTTTGCTATTTAAGGTATATAGCTCTAAAGTAAGATGAATTGTTCACTGTATATGTGATAGGGCATGTTGCTTAAGCATAAGCTTCTCTAAAATTTAGAGATCATGGGAATGCTTTTAGAAGGTTTTCCTATTGCTCTGACTGTAGTAAATTCCCTATTGCTTTGATTGTAGTAAATAAATCTGTAATGGTAATAGAAAACAAAACAAAAACGAAGCTAGGGAATTAAAAATGACCAATTTTGGGGATCAAACCCAATTCATTAAAATGAGAAAAGCAGAGTGGAGAGTACAGCTTGGCAGTGGTTTTACAATAATAATTTATCCGCACCTTGAGCCCATCCTTTGGACAGACCTTTGTTTGAACTGCAGCTGACTTGGCTTATGTATGACCTGCTGGGAGCTGAGGTTGTAATGAAAAACAGTTATTCTTTCAAATCACTTACAAGAAGCAGTGCCTATTTTATCAAGTGCTCGTCTTAATTTGGCACATGCAAAGATTTTTAATATTTATTTTTTCTCCATTAAACACACTGTATCTTATAAGAAGTCTAAAACACAGTGATGAAATACTGGATGTTTTCCTTAAAACGCAGACAAATGCTTCTCTAGAGAGAGGCTGTCAGGAACTCTTACTGTTAATTAATGAAAATATTTGTTAAGTTTTTTGGCGTCTATTGCCATGTTGCAAACTTCTCGAAATTCTTCTTGAATCAGCACTGTTTCAAAGTTGTGCAGACTAGCTAGAGGTTGGTTTACAGAACAATGAAGAGTAAGGAAAGATCACAGATTTAATGAAAACAGAAATGCCAATCTTGCCATCTTTCCATTGTCTAAAACAAATTTAAGAAGATAATTTACTTATGAAATGGTGACTGATCTAGTTATCCTGCTTTCAATTGTTTTGGATATAACCCTTCTTCCTGTTAACGTCAACTGCATGCTCAGAAGTGTACAAGATAAACATAATTGCTGTTCTTGTCAATCTGAACAGCTGAAGATTAAATACTTGTAATACCAGTTTGAGGAAAACCTGAAGATGATGATAGCTTAGATGGCATCTTTGTATACCTGCTACTAAATAGCAGATGTTCAAGCGAAATGAGAGTGCTAAATTAAGATGAATTCACATATATACATTTCCTTCATTTCTATGGTCTGCGATATCCTGAGATATTTGAAGAAAATGCTTCTGTTCCTTAGGCAGCAATAAATTGCCCTTTGAAGTCATACGCCTGCTAATCCTGCAAGATTGTAGACATAGTGAATCAGACATAAATTCGAGTAGTAGATTGCTTGTAATCTCTAAACATTTGTGGAGTTGTTATAAGCAGAGATGTGGATTCATACAGAGCTCGCTGAAAGAGTCAGGAGTCAAGTTTTTGAGAATTTGAACAAATATTAAAGCAGTGGGTTTTTCATGCATTGCATTAACCTTGTGATGTTAGTCCTGAACTCTTAGTTAAATTCTCTGGTGTTATTTCTATTTCCATTGTGCTTGCAATTGTTGTTTATAAATCTAATTAATGCATTCTCTCTTTTTCTGAGATATTTAAAAACAAACACCGAAATGACTAACAATTTAGGACTGACAAATACTGATGATATTTCCAGTATTTATCAAAGATAATTTTTTACAAATGTAATCTGGCCATTCTTTCATTTCAGATGTTTAATACAAGGGCAGATTGGAAGATGATTGCTAGAAATGTTCTCTTCAAAGAATGAGGGAGTGGTAGACGTTTTTCAGAGAGCTGGATGAGCTGTTACTTGGAAGGCAAGGGAATGGATGTGTAATGTGTAACTCTTTTTCCTACTGTTATTACAGAGTAGCACTGACAGTGCCATCTTCAGCATCTTTCTCTTCAATTTTTTTGTCCTTATACAAGCGTAGCACTGGTCTATTCACTCTATATCTTTTCTCATGTCTTTAATTTAAAATTAAATTGTTTATAATAACCTCTTGCCACTAAAGAAAGAAATTGAATCTGCTGCTGAAGATGTTAGAATAGCAGGTATCGTTTTTCCTTTCTGTTTTGTGTAAGCTGGAAAGTTTGGATAAGTAGGGTATGAAGCTGAAATGTAATTTTATTAGATGTTGGCTAATGTTACATTATGTCTTTTATAATAAAAACTTTGAAGATTCAGTACTGCTGCATCTCCTTGCTTTCCTGGGCCAACGAGTGGGCTTTGGCCCCAGAGCATTGATCTTGTGTCTGGCTTAGTCTTGGTTGCTCAATTGGCTTTTCTAAAATCGCACTGGAAAAATGTAGTGGTGTGCTTCTATTAGATAAGGATTAAAATGATTGTTGGAATTGTGTCTGTAGTCTCATGTTCTAACCTAAGTGTGTATGGAAGCACACTCTGTGACTTCAGGTCAGCAGTGGTGGAGAATAACTCTTCTGGTGAGAGATGAGAGTCGAGTACCTGGTCAGCTGCTTCTGAGAGCTCTCACTATGGCTGTGGAGCAGATTTGGCCAAGTAAAGGAACTCTGTTTAGTACTGAATTGAGTTCTATTTTATTTTCACTGTATTAAAAACATTACCTTTATGGATGTAATATGTTCTTTGATACATGGAACGTTGGCAGCGCTTGCAGGCATCATATATTTTTTTGGCTTCATTTGTTGGTGTTTTTTTTCCCTCTAAATTCTGTAATATTTCTTCAGGGTGGCTTAACTTCCTCCCTGTTCTATTTGTGTGTTAAAATTTCATAGTTGTGTTCATTTTTAAGCAAGTTATTTATATGTCAGTGCACTTTTATTGGGTTGGACTAATTACACATTTTGTACTGTTTTATCATGTATTTCATAAGCTATCATTACACACGCAATGTGTATCTCTATTAGGTATACACATCCAGGTTGTATTGCAGGTACTACAAGGCACCAAGAAGAAATCATAATATAAAGAATTTACTGTGGGCATATGAGACAGAGAAAATTAGGCAAAACTGGCTGTAAACTAATAACCAGTTTTAAAAAGTGCTAGTCACAGCTTTATGGACTGAGCTTCTCATACTGTAAACAATTGAGCTGTTCTTTCTCCATCTCTGGGAGAAAGGATATTTTCATCTGAGGAAAGCAGCAATGTAACTGCAAGGTGACTTCCGAAACAGAGTTAATTGTTCTTTGGTTTGGCTTCTGTAACTTTTGAATTTGGTACTCAGCATTTCCATTCATTTCAGTGGTATACATAGACCATCACAGTTTGTTTTTAATGTCTCCGTTTGTTAGGAGGTGTTTTTTAAAAAAAGTGTGTTGAATCTAAATTATCTGTATGGTGATACGTTAATCAACAAATGATTTATTTTATTAGTACTTTAGTAAGGAACACTAGAAACATTAGTTGCCTTATGTCTACATAATTATTTGTTTCCCAAGATGTTTTTGAATGGTATTGACTTAACGTGCTTTAAAGTGTAATTATCAGTTTCCTTTTTCTTGTGTTAGGGATGCCTCTGCAATTTTTGGCATAGATAATTTTTCAGTGTTGTTCTTTCATAATGTCCATCACACAGCACCTAGTTTAAAAAAAAAAGACATGCTTTGAGTTGGGATTTCTAGGACTACTTGTCTCCCGAATCACAATTGTAATTGAAGTAACTGGCATTACTTCAGCTTCATAGTACACTCCGTTTTTCAGTTTCAGCTAGCTCAGTAGAATTACCAAGGAGCTCTGAAGAGCAGTTTCATTGTTTGCATTGGATATTGTTGTTTTAATATAGTTGCTTTATAGTTGTTTTACAGTTGCTTTCTCACTATATGAATACTGCATTTGGTTTTTCTTGTATTGTCTTCTGTCTCGGTAGAATTTCTGAGAAGGCAATGCTTAGAGAATAAGCAGTGTGATTTAAATACAAGGTTGCTTTTTTTTTTTCTTTTTTTTTTTTTTTGCGTTTGTTTGTCTGAGAAGTGAGAGCAGAGCAGTACAGTCTTTCATTCAGAGAGGGTGTGATCGTTAGAGTATATTTTGCATTAATTCATGGAGGGACAGTTGCCTAAATTGCTTTCTGTATCTTGTGAATGTCTTTGATCCTGGTGACAGTTTGACTGCATTAGTGAGAGTGTCTTGGTTAATCCTTTGCTTAACTTGTTCTTTGCCAGGGGCCTTTCCAAAGATAATCTGTCAGTATAGGGTAAATCCTAATCAAACAGGCCAAAAGAGGATCTGGTGATGTGTAGGCTGGAGAACGCCTTATGGGACTAGATGCGTTTTGATAAGTTGATTTTTTTTTTTTTTAATATGTAGTTGTGTGTTTATTCGTGTATGTGTTCTCTATGTAGTCATAAGGGCTTTTGTGTCCTCTTTCAACATGTTGGCTAAAGGGTAAATTCCAGATACTAAAATGTTGTACATCTGCTTTGCTAACAGGAGTTGATTTTGTTAGGGATCTGGATGTTTTCAGCCTCTCTGCAGTCTTTTAGTTAAGCAAGACACAAGTTGCTATTTTCATATGGTCAAAAATTGAAGAGAAAAATGTTTCTGGTGAAAAATGTAATCTCTGAAAAATCTTGTCGTATATAGACATTGAGTTTTTAAGCCAAAAAAACCTTACTTCTTGCTAAAAGTGACCGAAATCTCCCAGTCTGGAGATGTTTAGGTTACTTTCATTGCAGTCAAGAGCAGCTTTAAATTGCCACCAGTAAAGTGAGTTTCTGGACTTTACAAAAAAAGTCATTTAATTATACTAGACTTGAAATAACAAATGGTATCCTTGGCTGCCCAACATAACATCAACAGGTGTATGAGTATCTACCTCTGCAAAATAAATTGGAATAATAAAAGATCAGGAGAAGTCTTTTCTTTCTTTAAAATATATCTTGATATTATTCACGATTAGCAGAGATAGAGCGTTTCTTTCAGAATTTAAGTGTTTCAATTTCTTTGCAGAATGGTGCTTAAAAAGTGCTTATTAATGTACAAGTAGATGGAAACCTGAGATACATTTTCCCCCTTGTCAATTCAGCAATCAACTGTAATAAGAGCTGATGTAAAATTTTCATACACTTTAAGGCATTCTCTAATGTCTTTATACTACTTGAAACGCTTTCCATTTTCATTTTACTTAACAAGCATATTGGGATATTCTTTATGCAGATAAAACAAGCTTAAATAAAGTTGTTAAAAGTGCCTGCAAGTAAATTGCTTGTATATTCCTTTTACCCTACTTCTCCCTCCCCCTACACTTAACATGATTAAACTGAATATTATAATATAGCTCATACTAAATGGTTCTATGATTCATATCAACCTTATTACTGTCAGCTCAGCCAAAACAATTTCACTTTCACAATCTTCTCCTGTTCAACTATGTAGCGGTATTATGGCAAACATGGGATGCCTGGATTGAGATACAAATGATTCCTGTTTCTAAATAGCATGTCTTCCTCTGTTTCCACTCATTTATCTCATTTTTTTTTTTTTTTTTTTCCACTTTCTTCCATGTTTTCCACGTAAATTTGTTGGGGTCTTTAGGACTGCCTTAGCAGTCTTCCATGGAAGTTCACTAAGAAACATTGTAAGCTGGTAAGCTTCTATATTATCTAATTATCCTGTAGGTCTAAAGTTTGGAAACAAACAAAAACCAAACTTATAACTAAATAGCTTTTGGTTACTTTAACAGAGGTTATGCTGATTATCTTTGTTAAACTAATGGAAGGAAAGCGGAAAGGGATGGAGGTCACATCGCTATTTGAGATTCTGATAATGAGGGGTTTGTAGATTAGAGGGCAAATTGGCATTTTGCGATCCACGGGGAATTTGATTCTGTCTCTGTGTGGCCATGCTCTTTGTATGTATTTTGGGTTGGGAATACCAAAAGCTATTTAGGATACTCATTTGAGAGCCTTTCCCATGAATCATATTTCAGGAAATGCTTACAATTCTATTGGTTTTCAGAGAAATTCAGAGCCAACATCACAAATGGCATCTGTATCTCTACCTCTGTTTACAGAGGTTTCTTGTTTTATATGCCTGCTTGAGCTGATGTGCTCTGGGTGGTAGAGATGGCCCGAACATTGTAAATCAGATGGACATGAAGAAGTGTCTTTTTGCAAAGTGCATGGAAGAATTGGGTAAGATCAGATCACAGAGGAGCAGTTACGTAGACATAGATGCTTTCTTCTTTAAAAAAAAAAACAACAAAAAACCACAAAAAAAAAAAAAAAAAAAAAAACCAAAAAACCAAAAACCAACTAAACAAACAAACTTGAGCATAGCTTCTAAAGTCAGCTTTGAATCTCAACTAGTTGAGAAATGTGGTACCTCCCTTCTTTCACAAAAACCACATATCAAGTCTGTTTTATGGACTTTTATATCTGTGTATTTATGAGAAGTGCAGTATATGGTTTGGAGAAGAAGAGTTTCTATTTCTTGTGAATAGATGAAAATAATGACTGACTTGTTTTCTCTGAATGTTTGTTTTGGATTGCTTCATCCCCCACCCTGCCACTTTATTTTCCTAGGGTGGGGAGAACATTTTGGTCTCCAAGATTTAGTTTTTATATTTCCAAGTCTTTAGGACAGTAGGTGAAGGGCCTTTAGATGATTCTCTTTGGACAAATCTCTTGGAGTTCACACAACTCTGTATGGCTCATGCTGGATGGCAGCAGTAGGATGATCTGTATTCTCTGTCCTGGTTGTAACCTGGTGAGTGACCTGTGCGTGATCTACTGAACAGATGTTAAACACCTGAATTTTAGGCATCTGCTTTGAAAACTATAGTATATAAATAATCCTAAAGAGACAGCAATATGTTTGACAGGTGTAGTTTTCTATTTTGGCATGCTGCTTTGATTGTTCCTCCCACTTATTTTACTTGTGTTTTTTTAATTTTTCTTGCATTATGCTGTTTAGTGTTTATTGTCTTTTTCACAAATTGGAACTAATCTAATTAACTGGAAGTTCACATATTGGCCTGTTACTAAGGTTTGAGAAATAACTAGAAGTTTAAAATGCACCTGTCTGAGAGAAGTTTTGGATAATTTTGAATATCTATCTCAGTTAGCACATAGTGAGAAAACAGTTTTGGGATACGTAAGTTCTGATTGTGCTTGTGCTGTGCTGTGCTTGTGCTGTGTATCGTTGAGTAAATTATGCCTAGTATTTGAAGCAGGAACAAATATGCAGTCTTCAGTTAAAACAGTCACTGGCAGTTCTCTTCCTGGGCATAGGAATTCTCTAGGGGTTTTTGTATGGTGGCAATTATTTCCGTGGCCGTGTTAGCATGACTGTGAAATAAGCCAGGTAATAAATTAGGAAGATGGAACTCCAGACTTAGAGACTCAGCCTAGCTAAGCTGCTTCAAATCGTGCAATGATATCCGTGATGCTATACCTGAAGGTAAATAATTGTTTCTATAATGTGATGCTAGTCAATATAGCATGAGGTGACACTTGGGTTAGCTTCCGTTTTAACAGGTACGAAGAATAAACATGTTGGGAGAGCACGTGGCAGGATCCTGATTGACTGCAGCAGCAGGCGATTAATGGGCAACAACACTCTGACAGGAACTGCTGACAAGGCGATAATGAGATTAGCACCTTCTGATTCTCTTATTAACAAGTAGCCAAAGAATCATTTGGGCATGTCAGTAGATAATGATGGGAATTAAGGGACAGTCTGGAACCTTTGGGAAGCATATCATACACCTAATGCTCTGAAGGATAACTTGCAGATTAGCTGAATCATCTTTTCTTGCATGTGTAATCACAGAATATGATAGTATTAATTAAAGATAATAAGAGTGGACGCATTATTGCATTTATTTATGAAAGTTAAGTGATTCAGGGATATTGCAGTGCAGCCGTTCATTTTTGTTTCGAGCGTGTGATCAGTTGGAAAAAGTATGTTAATCAGTAGTTGTACCAATATGAAGAATTTCTTTTTTCCATGGAACTTCATGCTAGGATTGATGATTTTGTGTTATTGCTTCTCAGTTACCGTCTATTCCTTATGGCATTACTTTTCTCCATATTTGTGACTGAAAGCAGATGCTTTGAGCCTAAAAGAGTGGGAAATGAGCATGAATGAAAAGTGTATGGGGGCTGCAGAGAGGCCTGGGAATGAGAATGGAGGAGGCTAGAGGTAACTTCAGTGTGTGGTTCTGGGAGAACCAGAGAATGGCAAAAGTAAAAGACCTGTAAGGCCCAGTTGTGAAGGTGAAAATCATACTAAAGAGTTTAGTTTGGGATGGGGAGAAAGAACATTTATTTGAGCAGTACCTCAATGACAAAGATGCCTGTTAAAGCAGAGAGCCCAGTATATGTGATTCTGGTAGAAAAGTAAGAGAGAGAAGACTTAAGGAGAACAAAAATGGAGGGTAAGGAAGAATCACAGAATCACAGAATAGCCAGGGTTGGAAGGGACCTCAAGGATCATGAATCTCCAACCCCTCTGCCACAGGCAGGGCCACCAACCTCCACATTTAATACTAGACCAGGCTGCCCAGGGCCCCATCCAATCTGGCCTTGAACACCTCCAGGGACGGGGCATCCACAATCTCTCTGGGCAGTCTGTTCCAGAACCTCACCACTCTCTCTGTAAAGAATTTCCCCCTGACATCCAACTTAAATCTTCCCTCCCTCAACTCAAAACCAATTCCCCTTGTCCTGCTGTTATCAACCCTTTCAAAGAGTTGATTCCCCTTCTGTTTATAGGCTCCCTTTAGGTATTGAAAGGCTACAATGAGGTCACCCCGCAGCCTTCTTTTCTCCAGGCTGAACAAGCCCAGCTCTTTCAGCCTGTCTTCATAGGGGAGGTGCTCCAGTCCCCTGATCACCTTCGTGGCTCTCCTCTGGACCCTCTCCAACAGCTCCCTGTCTTTCTTGTACTGGAGGCTCCAGACCTGGACACAGTACTCCAGATAGGGCCTCACAAGAGCAGAGTAGAGGGGGACAATCACTTCCCTGTCCCTGCTGGCCACCCCTCTTTTGATGGAGCCCAGGATACCATTTGCCTTCTGAGCCACAAGGGCACACTGTTGACTCATGTTAAGTTTTTTCATCTATCAAGATTCCCAGGTCCTTCTCTGCAGGGCTGCTCTCAAGGACTGCTCTTCCAGTCTGTACGGATGCCTGGGATTCCTCTGGCTCGAGTGCAAAACTCTGCACTTTGCCGTGTTGAACCTCATCAGGTTCACCCGGGCCCACCTTTCTAGCCTCTCGAGGTCCGTCTGAATGGCATCCCTTCCTTCTACCGTGTCAACTGCACAACTCAGCTTGGTGTCGTCAGCAAACTTGCTGAGGGTGCACTTGATTCCATCATAGATGTCATTGATAGAGATGTTAAAGAGCACTGGTCCCAAGACAGACCCCTGGGGGATGCCGCTCATTACCGGCCTCCACCTGGACGTAGAGCTTTTCAACCAGTTTCTTATCCATCGAGTGGTCCACCCATCAAATCCACATCCCTCCAATTTGGAGATAAGGATGTGGTGGGGGACCATGTCAAAGGCCTTGTTCAAGTCCAGGTAAATGACATTGCTCGCCTTTCCCTTGTCCACCGATGCAATCACTCCATCATAGAAGGCCAGCAGATTGGTTAAGCATGACCTTCCCTGGTGAAGCTGTGCTGGCTGTCTTGGATCACACGCTCATTCCTCATGTGATCAAGCATGTCATCCAGGATGATCTGTTGGCATGCTTGGAAAGGGATAAATATGATGAGAGTCTGTTTTGCTTTGTCTTGGGTAAGATTTTTTTTCCCTTATTTCATAGTTGCTCTGGCAAAGATTACTGCATAGAAGTCTAATTTTCTTACTGGTATTTCAAAGTGTAGGTGGGGGAAGGAAATGAGGTTTTATTTTCAACAGTTTTCAAATATTAATAGCTACAAAGATACTTTATGACTGCATTTAATTGACTGTTTCATTGATATTAATCCCATTTGACAAGGAAACCTGATGAGAATGTTGCCATGATCTTGCATTTGACCAAGTTAAAGCATCTTAGTATTTATCATCATGCTCTAAATTGGCTTGGAGCCTTTTTCCTAGGGGCTTACATTGATGCAATGGCTCTGGCTGTATGAATGCAGAATCACTGCTGAACAGAAGCATGGATGTGCAGATTGGCATGATTTAACCCTCTTTGAGATCAAAATAATTTTAGATATAAATGATAGGAATGCCTTTAATATCTCCTTACACCTAGGATAGCTGTTCTTTACAGAACCTGGGTATTAGTTTTTAGGTTCTCAGTTCAAGTAAGTAGGTGTGGAAAAACAAATGAACTTTTGTGGAATCAAAAATGGTTCTATGAGTTTGGAACTTCATACCCTGAGATAGCAGAAGTGCTCCAAGTGCTGGGACCCAGGATTTCTTTCTTGTTCTTCGGATGCAACATGGGCTTTAAATGGTTTTCTGTGCTTGCTAAAGATCAGCAGCAAAGGCCACGATCAGCCTCTTAAGATCCTTTTGCTGTGTGTGTGTGGCTTTGTGTTTCACAGTCCTCTGTTCAAACTTATAATAGTCTTGAAATCTCCATTATTTGGCTGTTGCTGTTTTCTTGAGCAGCTGATAGTTCAGTGCTAGAAGGAAATGAGCAGTGCCAGCATAGCAGGGAGAACACTGTCTGCTTACCTTTATGTTAATATATCTCTAATCATTAAGAAACTGAAAAGAGGAAAAAAAAAAGGGAGCCAATCTGAAGTCAGGAATAATGACTTGCTTTGCAGCAGTGTTTTCTTGACATGGCAGAGCTTGCTCATTTGTGTCTCAGACTTTCCTGTTATTCAACCAAGTAAAATGGTTGTCAATCTGTTTTAAGCAAAGAAAATTGAACTGGGTTTTTCAGGAGTATTGGTTGGCTTAGTTATGCCAAGCTGTTTCTTTGGATGGTAATAACAGATTTGAGCTTCAGTAGTATCTCTGACATGGTTGAGTAGATTTAAAGTTTGCTTTCCCTCTCTCCCACCCCCTCCTTCTCTGGAAAGCAAGTTGCCACCTGTACCTGGAATGCAGAGATGCAATACAATTTTTCCTCTTAAAAAAAGCCAGTTTTTAGAGAGAACATATCTGATTTGGAAGAGTTGATTTATGTTCTGTTTCTGTCTTTCTTTGCTAATTTTTCTCTTGGAGGCATATTAGAGTAGTTTGAAATATTTTATCTGTAACAATATGTTAACAGGGAAAATGATCAACCTGGGGCACTGGTACTCATAATTCCTTTTTAGATCACTTTTTTTTTTTTTTTTTTTTAGCCAGTTTTTACAAACCAAATGTTAATGCATATGCTTGATTGCTAACCACCTCTGGGCATCAAACCTGTTTTTTCTTGAGTGCAGTGATTATCCAACTCATGCTGCTCAGAAAAAGAGGTTTTGTTTTAATAAGCAGTTTGCAGTTTGGCACACAATGCTGAGGAAAGCAACATTATCTCCAGCAGTAAACTCTGCAGTCATTGCAAAGCTTGACAAGAAAATGATTGAGTCTGTTTGTTATACCTTTGTGGGGCTGCCACTGCTGCTGATGGAAATGTTGCTGTTTATTCAGCAATGCAATAACACTTTCTGTAATTTATGGATGCACATTCCCCAGATTACTAAAGGTAATATTGTTGACTAAAGGAAAGTATACGAATGGATAGTTTCAGTTGTTCCTGTCCTTATAAAAGTGATTGACTGTTCACTTTGCACTGGGAAGAATTTGCACAGGCTCTTTCCCTCTTAACAATTACAAATTTCTCTTCCACTGACAGTTACAAATAACGCAGAGGGTCCTATGTGGCAAAAATGTACTGACTTCCATGAGTCTAAGGAACAAGGTCCTAGGAATGCTAGAACTTGCTCCTCACGGGTTGTATCTGTAGCATGTAGCAGCCCTTTTCTGCCAGTAATGAGTTGTGTCCCTGCATGCAAGAGAATTAAGACCTCTGCTTTGTTGTTTGCTACGTGTAGAAAACATTGATATGCTGAGGACAGTGTATGTATATCTGTTTCTCACCTCCTCTCTATCCCAACTCATCTTCTGAGAAATAAGGCCCGCAGGAGAATCCTTATTATGGTGACCACCTATTTTATGCAAGGCCTGTGTATGCTGTTAAGCCAGCTTTGGAAAAAATAAATGTTGTAGTTATGGTTGCCAAAGCTGGGAAGCATACAACTCTAGCAATACTAAACTCCAAGCCGTTGCTCTTGCATTGTAAGAAGCTGGTGGTCTGCTTCCTACACACAAGTTCTGTTTTATTTTTTCCTCAGTGGTAGTTCAGCTGTTGCTGAGTTGTGCTTTAGTTGATTTAAAAATAGAAAAAGGAGGGTGGAATCCCTCTCCCAGTGGTTGTCAGTTTATGAGAAGTTTTCTAAGCCCACTTACTACTTGTATTATTTCATATTCTAGTGGAAAGGTGAGGTTGTCTCCCACTTAAAAATGTCAGGAGTAAAGATTTATAGATATGAAGACAGAAAAAAGATTCCCATGACTGGAAAAGGAGAATACCCATATATTGCTGCAAGATATCCAGCTAAGATGGTTGAAGAAGAATACTAAGTTTTTGTCCGTAACATGCAGTTGGTCATCTTCAGACAACTGCATTAGTCCTTTGGCATGAAAGGTAATGGTCGCTAAGGGAGCTATGGAAGTGGCTTGCCTTTTCCTTCTTCATAAGTTCAGGCATTTTGGTGAGCAGGTCAGTGCAAGTAGACCTGAGAGGTACGTGATTTGCTGAAGCAGTTTGTCTTGGCTGATGTTTTCAAGAAACAACGTAGTAGTCTTGTTACCTGTTTTGAAGATTCTGTGCTATGTGATAATTTCTTATAAATTATTATAAATTCCATATAGTTTGCTCCTGTGCCTAAATGTGATGTCTTTAGCAGGCTGCTTACACTTTAATTCTTACCACTTCACACTACTGGGGCAGTTGAGAGAAACAGAAACATGAGTTACAACTCTGCTGGAAAGATAAATGAAGATAGGTTCTTAGAGTTTGCTTGGAAAGTTTCCTGTTAGAAAATATTTGTGTAAAATATTAGTTTTTGGTGCAAATACTTTCAGTGTGACTATGAATTTCTCACGTGACTGTTGTATATTCGTTTTAGTCCATTTGCAAGCTGATACTTGCTTTTCTTTCTTTCCTTCTCTGAAGAAAAGGTAATGCAACTCTTAAATGTCTGTGAGTGGTGAGAGAACATAGGGGTGTGCAGATGTAGTTTTGATGCTACCCTTTTTTTGTTGGTAGAAAAATTTTGTGTAATAATGTTCCTATATTCTGCACAAAATCACCAAAGGAAGGAAGCCAGGGGACACGTCAGGGAAGTATGGAAATGCTCTCATTTTCAGTATCTTAGATTATATATAGTGAATGTAGAAAGAGCGTGTGATTCCTACAAATGTGAAGTTGCAATTAACCTGTGCTGTTACAATCCTATTGTCAGCTTGCATATCATGCAAGTGATGTAAACAATTAAAATTTCTAGTAATACCTGAGCTAAATGCAAATGAAGTGATTTCTTTCGAGTCTCGTGGACTGAATTTGTAATTTATACAAATTGTACATGTATTATTAATTGCTTTTATTATCTAGCAGCTTAGTAGAAAGCTGTTCTTTTGCATCTTTATGAACCATGACTGTTGAACGCTTTTTTTCTTTTAGAAAAAAACACCACAAATAATGACAGGTAATATTTAATTAATGACAGGTATTGTTTAATTAACATGATTTTTTTCAGGTTAAAGGGAAGCTAGCTTTAGTACTTCCTATGGCATTTTGTGTGGTACTTGGAAGATGGTCTCACAGGGAGTTCTCTGAATATTTTAAGACTTTATCGTTTTAAACATTATATGTGTTTCATTGCCTTTGGGGTCCTATGGCAGGAATTCAAAACTCTTCAGTATAAAATCCTTCCAGAAAGACCTTTTCAGAATTACGGTATTGCCTTTTGTGAAGTCCAGCATTAAATGCTTTCCTTTTTCTCCTGAACACTATTACCCACAAAAGTACTGAACTTAGGATTTCGACTAATGTCTGCAAGGATTTCCACCAAAGCTGGGCAGCAAAATGTACCTTGAAAAGCCTTACTTGTATCTGAAATTGCAATTTTCCTTTTTAACAGCAGGTCAAGAATAAAACCAAAACAGCCCTTGGCAAGAATAAAACCCTAACAACCTCCCAAAGTGAAAAACTCTTGAACTTCTATCGGGGGAAGAGTGGCATTGACTAACAGCTCCAGTGTAATGGATTCATAACAGCATTGCAATCTGGGATATTGTTTAAATACCGTAAAAAGTCTTGCTCATTTACTCTGTCTGAGCACTGTAGAGAAAAATGGTGTGGTAATCCTGCCATAGCAGGTGGTACTACTTTCATATCAGTATAAAATGAAATTCTCTGGATGGTGTTTTTTTTTTCTTGTTCACTCTTTTTAATCTTTAAATAAGACGATTGGTAGCCTGTTGGCAAGAAAATGGGCCCTGAATTTTTATTCAAAGTTATACAAGGATGATAGTTGGAATTTTTGGCAGGAGGCAAGCCATTGCTTTTCAGAAAATGCTGTCAGGGGAAGCTTTTTCTGAGTTACCTGCTGGGTCCAAGCTCTTTTATGTTGTTGTTGTGACAGGTAGATTTATAAGGCTTGAAATTTGTACAAATCAGTTGTCATTCAGTGCAAGCTGTCAATGTGTCAAGCTGTCATGCCTGCTGTGAGGGGATGCCTGAGGGGGTGTACAAGGGGGCAACCATGGAGAAAGGAAATGAGTTCAAACAGACCTGAAATGGAGCTCACTTCTCTGGGTTTTCTGCCCCTGTAGAGCTGGCATTGATTTTTCTTGATGTTGAGCAACAGCAAACCTTAAATGACATGTTGTTAGCAATCTAAAGTTGCTGTTTATTGTCTTTTAAATGGCAGCAAATCATGCAGAAGAGAATATAGTGTGTTTTTTGAATTGTAGATGTTTAGCAGCATCCTGTTCATGTCACTTTCCTGGCTTGGCTGGTTTCAACTGGGAGAATGGCTGCTGTTGAACTGCTGAACATAACTTTATCCAGTATTTTGCACAAATGATGGAAAAAGAAACTTTGCTGTCTTCTTTCTCAGGATTGAAGGTCATTAATGAACAGGCAGTTAAAATGAGAGAAGCAGAGATGTTTAAGCAGAAAAAAAGGATGTTTGACACATTTGTATGTATTAGAAATTACAATTTGTTAGGTTTATCAGTCACATGCTCTGGTTTTTTGGCCCCAGTAAGAAGATGTTCGGTATTGTTTCATAGGCAGAAACAATTGTTGAATTAAAACCACCCTATTCTACTCGATGACTGCTGAGCAGTACTGATTTGTTCTTAATGTCAGCTACAAATCATTGCCAGAGTAAAATGGCATAAAATCTGAGTTTCTTAATAATTTGATGATATCTGTGTAGCTCTTACATGTGAAGTGTTTTCATTTGATCAACATGGCTGGCTTGCTATGCTGTAGGCTGTGAACGTGAAGCCTTACAAAAATTAACTCCTGTTCTGTCACCTCATTGTTCAGGGAGACAATATCAGCATATGTTAGCTCCAGCCTAGTAAATGTCATTAAGAGCTCCTTCTCTCGAACAATCAAGCATTTCATGTGTGTGACCTGGCCCCTCTCCAGTGTCTGTTCTCTTCACATCTGGGCCAGTTATATTGGCTTTAATTAGTCATAAGATTTTTGGCCCATTCAGTTGATTCTTCATCCATCAAGCTGTATGGGGAGGGAGAAAAATACTGGCTAGGGATGGAAGCTGGGAAGGTGACATTTGAGCAACAGTCAGTGTCTAGATGTAAAAAAATTAATCAAAGATTTCCATATAGCCGTTACCAGCTGGCATTCATGGCCTCTGAGCCGTTGAGCTAAAAAGTCTACAGAGAGGTGCATGGCGCAGCTGAGTTTGTCTTGCAAAAGCACAGCTGTCCAAAACATGACAGCTACAGCATTAGCAGAGCCATTAAGAGGTGTAGAACATTTCCAGGGAAATGATTTGAAAAATGACAATGCTGGCTCCTGTGTGATATTAATTATACCCTGCGCTCGTGGCAAATAAGCTAAAATAGTTGGCAAGAAAGACAAAATGAGGTGTCTTGTTTCTGATAGTCATTTTGATCAGTCATAGTACAAACTGGTGTAGCTTTTTAAAGAAACAATAGCTGTAATGGACAAGGAACATTTCTAGATTACTTCTTTTTTTGAGCTCTTCAAAATAAAAAGGCAAAGCTGCAGTCTGTAGGAAAAGGGGATGTATGATCTCTACATGCCAAAATAATGACATTAACTTAGCTCTGGATCACATGTTAGAGAATGCTTCCTGCATAGCTCATAAAGTCACTGAGAAATGGTGTAAGGCCCACAGTGAGAGACAGTCATAACAGGAAGTTTTGATAACTCATGGGTCTTATGTCTTGAGCTGTCCCATAGTGAAGAACAAAAGATATCGTGGCAGCAGGTGAATAGTGCTAAGATGAAAAACTGCATTGTGTGAATATGGGCTGAGATCCACCTATGAGCAAGATGTGTTTATAATGGTCCTATGGGAGACTATATTATTTTCTTCCTGATAAAATGTATTTATTCTCATTGTCTGCCCATGTACTTGTGGATAGAAAAAGATAACACAAAACATAAGTTAATTAGTAAAGTCTTTGTACTATACATGATTTTAGTATGTACTTTTTAAATTCCTTTGAAGGCATGTGTGCTTCTTGTAGAAGAAGACATACATCTCCAACTGCCTTGATTTAATCTGGAAACCATTTTCAAGGTTTTGTTTCTGTATGAGTAGTACATGTCTGCTAGTTGTTTTTTATGATACTAGCCTCATATGAGTGACCAAACATGATGATAAGACCATGACCGTCAGTTCAACTTTCTCTGCTTCCTTTAGTACCTGTTCTGCTCCATGTTCTGAAGAAGGTTAGGAGCAGGTTATTAGAGAGGAACGTGTTCTTATAGAGGAGTGTGTCTGTGGAGAAGGATGGGAGAGAAACATTTGTGATCTGAAGTGTGTAAAGCTGCGTTGATCCAGTTCTTCTGTTTGTGCATTTGTGAAGGGTCAGTACTGTGGCATGGGAAAACCACTGAAGAGAATGCTATAACTGAAAACTGATTGTATTTGTTTATTAGCAGTTTTAATTTCTTGCTGGATCATTCACACTATACCAGTTTACCATGCTGTGTGCTGGGCAGAAGCTTCAGCAAGTACATGTGTGTGTTAGTGGCTGTGTTCTTACAGTGAAGCTTGGTGCCTTGCTTGGCTGGTGCTCTGAGGTCAGACAGCTTCCCTTTGTCCACAGGTTGCTAATGTGTCAAGCTTTTAAACTTTTTACTGGAACTGGATAATGCTTTCCACTGTTAGTTCCAAGGAAGGATGGACCCGATGTGAAAGTGACCATCTCCTAATGCAAAATGCAATGTTCAGCGCAGTTATTCAGCTGGGGCAATAGGAGAGCCAAGCTGCTTGGATTTACCAACTTTACTACTAAGCTTATTTGATAGAAGAAATAAGTATTTTAACTCATTCCTCTGTCTATGCTATCAGTGTCTGCATTTAGAATTGGAATCCTATTGCTATCAGATGAATTTGAAACAGATGAGACATCACATAGGAGCATCTAATGATAACGGTAGGAAATCTTTGTATTTTTAGACTTTCTTGAACTTTTAAAGCTAAGTTTAAATTCTAAATCTATGTGAGGATTTAGAACAATATCTCCTGAGAGAATTCACTGTGCTGTCTTAGTGTGCTTTTTCACTCCTTTGAAACTAGCTGCTGCCAGTCGACGTGTAAACTTTAGGTGGTCCTCAGGTCTGACTGATCCTGTTAAATTAATCTCATAAAAAGGTCTGTAATAAATTACAGTTTGCAAGTAGCCTGTCATAAATGAAAACACAAGTGTAATGACGATAAACTAAGAATAGTCGGTCATTTTAAATTCTTTGTATTAGAAGAGATTTCCTCCTGTGTAGCAAATTCTATTGAATAATGTTGAATTTATGTAAATAAGCACTCCCTTTTTCCCCGGTATAATGGAACTCTAAAACTTCAGAATTGCAGCAGGCCAGTGCTTTAACACCCTGTGGAGACAGAGACCCAAGATCATTCTTGAATTCATTTTTTTTCTATGCCTATACATGAAAAGAACCCCAATTTGCTGGCTTGCCCCAGGAAAACTATTCAATAGGCTTTTCTCTAACACTGGTGAGCAGTGCTTTTTTTTCTTGGTCTGTGGATCAAATACATCACACTGCTCCCTGCACTGATCCTGTAGTTAAATTATCCTATATAAACAACTCTTTGTTATTCCTGCCTGTGAAAAATGTTGTGTTCTTTTGGTAAAGAAGAAAATAGACCTGGAAATAGGAGGTCACAGGCAGGTCAAAGTGTTTAGCTGAAAGGCTGGCAGAGTTTCAAGCAGAGAAGTTTGGAGCTCTAAGATTGAGATTTAGTTGAGATGGAGGTTAAGTTTTGGGGTTTTTTAAGTGTCTGGCCACAAGATTAAGGCAGAAAAATCTACTAAGGTCAACCTAGACTATCTGAAGAGATGTTTAAATGTTTTGGCTCTGTTGTCTGTTAATCCTTCCATAAATGCGTTGAACATGAGAAATAATACGTAGTGTTAAACCACCAAGTGCAGAGAAAATGTCTTAAAATTACAGTGTGTAGCAAATTAGAGACTACTTGCTCTTTCCTTTTTCCTGAGCCGAGGCAGACTGTTTGTCTTTTACCTTGTTTACCTTGAAAACATGCTTTAATGCCTGTGGTGTTTCTGTTAACCTCCTTGAACTCTTGTGATTTCATTCATGTGATTTGTTATTGAATGACCTTTCCAGGATTTTACAAAACATGACCTTTTCTTGTCAAGCACTCAAAGGTTTGTAAAGAAAGGCTGTCATAAGGACAATACTTATTTTGCTAATTAAAACTAATGTTTCCAAACATCTTTGAAAATGCAAATTCATATTTCTGCAGCCATTTATTGTCACTGTTTGAATAGCAATGACTGCTTAAAAGAACTAATACATGCTATTTTAGGCTTGGAACTTTTTTTTGAGTACAGATTGCAATTATTGTTCACATGTCTGAGGCTGGGATGAGAAATGATGTTACTACAGAGAAGTATAGTATAGCACCTGTTCAACTATAAAAAGTATTTTTCTGAGTAAATCGCCAGCACAACCTGTTCTATAAATAACTGATGGCCATTGTTCTTTGATCACAGACATGGTCAAGCGGGGGTAAATGTAAGGAAGATAATACTACAGCTTTGAAGCATTACACCTGCTTTTGAATAAGTTGGAATTGTTTTTATCAAATTTCTGAATTCATGAATACTGGCATTCTGGGGCTTACTCTGTACAGCAGTTTTTCCCCTCAAGTAACAGGCTTAGTTATTGTGTAGAAAGTCATCTCTTGTCTAATAGTAATTGAAAAGAGTAAGAATTCTTAAAATTATTTCCAATGTGAATGTAGGTAAAAGTATTTGAGCACTGGATGCAAATTGCTTTATAACACTTGAAAAGCAATTTGTGTTGATACATTTAAAGCATATTAGTAAAATTAATGCAAAAATGTGTTAATGCATATTAATGCAATTCAAACTGTAAATTTTTATTTATAAAAGAAGTATTTTTCTTTTAATGAAGGAGGTGGCTAGACATGAGGTGACTGAAAAGACTACAAAAGAGAAAAGTGAGAAGGCAGATATTTCATTGTTGGATGTGTAAATATTTCACCAATGGAATGCGTGGTGTTTTTCTGATTCTTTTGATTATAATACTGCAAGCATGTCTTTTGTCAGATGTCATCCTACTATTATAACGACCTGATGTCAGAGTTTAAGTCCGAAAATAAGGCCTTTATAAATTTATCTATGTAAAAATGAATGCAACGCATCCTGAGGGAATAAAGTAGGATAAACTGTAAATGAAAAATGGATTTGTTTGTATTTTGTTGAGGAATGTGCAGCGTTTTGTTGTAACATCGAAGGGAAACATCTGTCAGCTGCCATCTACAAATTTCTTCAGATGCTGAGTGTATGATAATTCAGTCTAATTTTATGTTTTCTGAGCGTTTCACCAGTAGAGTAGAAACCACTCCTTTTCTATGGAGAAGGCTTGCTGTTCCCTCTTCTTTTCTACTTACCTTTCCCTAGCAGAGAAATTGAGACGTTGTTGTTGTTGTTGTGTTTTCTTCAGACATTAAGAGCAACATTGCTCAGGATTACAGTATTCAAAATGAGGTGCGGTGTCAATGACACACAATTAAGTCTGTTGTGTTGCCCTGATATTTAGTGCTTATTTTGTTCTGGGTTGTTTTGTCTGTGAAGAGCAGGAAATGGTCAGCAAATAACACAGCAAGCAGGAAAACAAGTATAAAAGCCACTCGTACAGGAGCGTAATGAAGCCTTTTTTTCAGACTTGCTGACTTGCCTTTAACAGAGATACATATGCGCCCATGCAGTTTGATTTTATTGAAACTGTCATAAATGTGTCTCTCTAGTGGTACATATTCTGCACCCTCCTAGTCCAAGGAAGTTTAAGAAATTCCCTAAGCTGAGGGAAGAACATGACTTCAATAGAAATTAATTTCTGTATCACTTATGTAAAGCGATTTTATGTTTTCATTATGTTATAATAAAAAAAAATAGGGTTGTGATCTTCCTGCATTGTGACTTGCCTCTTTAAAAAGTATTTGAACTTGTATCTTACTGGTTTTGTCTTGCCCAATGCTTTAGGGACCTAAAGATATATGTTGCTCTACTTATATGACAGAACAGTATGTTAGGGTTCTGCCTCTAGAAAAACACGGAAATCTAGATTGATGCCTTTGGATCTTAGTGTTGGTTTTTTTTTTTTTCCCCTGTTGCACATTGCAAGAGACTGTTTCTCCTCCTGTCCTATCCTTCTTTTCTTTACAAGAAGTCAAGTAAGAGAGAGGAGAGAGAAAAGATCAATCCCAGCAAGCTTTCCTGTGAAATATAGGGGACTTGAAAGCATAGTTCCCATCTAAGAAGCTGGAAAGTGGAACAACTTGTAGCTAAAGGCAATATCAATGTTTGTGGAATCTATTAGCAAATATACTAAGGAAGAAGAGGGCAAAAATTTGAATCTTGTGAATAACAATATTTACCTCTTCAGGTTTTAGTGAGTATGTATTCTGATAGCTGAAAATCAGAAATGTGTCTGAAGTCCATGATATTTGCAGTTGGGTCATTCTTGATGGTTAGTTTCAGTTTGTCATGTTAATTTCAAGAGCAATTGATACTATAACTTATTTCTGAGGTGTTGCAGCCAATTCTTTGAACAGAGTTCTGCTCTTTCACTTTATTTTAACTTGATTAAATTATTATTTATTAATTGATAATTAATTGATTAATTTAATTGATAATTAATTAAAACTTGAATTTTCTGAAACAATGTCACACCGTTCCTTCCTGCCAGCCTCTCTCTGTGGCCTCTTTTCAACTTTTTGGTGCTGTATGGTTTTCAATTTGGGATATTTTATGTTAAATCGCATTTATACTACCACAAGCAAATGTTAGATGGAGTGTTTTTGTAGGATCTGATGCAGCACAACATTCTACCTCAGCTGAGAGGAAGAATGGTTTTTGTGATCTGGTTGTCTATTGCATCAGTCTGTGTTTTTCCGGGCTGCTGCTTTAAGGCAACTTATCCAAAAGAGACCACTGGCTCATCTGTCTCACACTCTGTTGTTTTTCAAGAAACAGAACTCTTTTCCAAGTAGTGTAGAACTAGTCATGACACTGCATTGTCTTCCACAGTACAGTCACTTGGTCATAGACTCAGAGAAGCTATATTTTTACCTTGTATTGGGCAAAATACTTTTTGTAGGCATTACAGATGTCTTCTTTGTAAGTTTTCTCTCCCTCTCTCTCTCGTGGCATGTATGATAATTTGTTGTTTCTTCAGTGTTTCTTGGCAAAGATTTTTCTTTGGTATTAGTTCTTGTGATGCATGCATTTTCCTTTGAACTGCCATCTGTGGAACCAAAAGAGATAAAACTATTCCTCTTTCTTTTCCTTCTACTTTTATGCTGCTTGTCCCCAAACGCAACCTTGTCAGTGGTCTGAGCTGTGCTGGGAAGTGCATTGCCACAGGTCAACAGCAGAAAGCTCTCTGAAAGCCTTCCTGGCCAACAGACGACCACGATGATGTAATAGTGGTAGTGATGAAAGTTGCCGCTAGTTTTAAAGGTTAAGCATGCACCTATTTTGTTCTGGCTAGCTGCCTTTTCTTTGTGTAATTGA
Organism: Centrocercus urophasianus; assembly: GCF_019232065.1. NCBI lineage: Eukaryota > Metazoa > Chordata > Aves > Galliformes > Phasianidae > Centrocercus > Centrocercus urophasianus. The sequence goes on from NW_024884722.1 coordinate 20,997,984, forward strand.
AATTCTGTTAAACACAGAAGGTAATTGATAACGACAAAAGCAACTATATTTCACTTCCCAGAGGTCACTACAGTTTTGCCTGTATAACATCCAGGTTTTTAGTCTTTCATAGAACTGACTCCATCTGGAAAGTTTACTTATTGGAAATTTTTTTGTTTATCTGAACAGTCAAAATCAAAGGAAAATGTCTCTTTCAAATAATTATCTTCTATTTGTTCCTATGCTGTCATTGACTACTTTGTATAAATATATGTATGAGATAAACTTAGGCCAGTACTGCTCTTAGAATTCTAGAAACATTTGATTTTCAACTTTCAAAAGTGTTTACAGCTTAAAAATACGTGTGTGTGTGTGTATATTGTGTATATCTAGAAAGCTTGGGACAGAAAAGTGCCCTTTTTATGGGACTGTTCTTAAGAGCCAGGCAATTTGTTGTTAAAAAAAAAAAAAAAAAAAAGTTGTTCATTCCATAAAACATGTACCTCTTAATACTTACCCACTACAGCCTTTGATCTTTCATAAATCAGCCTGAGATGTCAATGTGTGAGCAACGTTGTCCAATAGGCTATTTCAAACATTGTTAAGGTGTTTATGATGGGTAGTTGGATTTCAACTATATAGTAGTCTAGCTTTATATGGAAGAGAATTGTGTCACAGAGCTTAGCAGCAAGTTTATGTAGCCAAAATTCCTGATGTGCTCAAATTGACCTTCGGAATCCTTCAAAAAGACATTTTAAATCAAATATTTTTTTCCATTCTTAATTAAAATTATTATAGCTATTGAAGAAGTTCTAAAGACATGTTTTGCCATGTGTTGCTATTGATTTTAAATTATTATAAAGTAGTAGTAAGTGATTTCAATTTAAGTGATTATAAAGTAGTATTTTGTGTATCATAATGTCTGATCTGTGTAAACTTTGATGCCAGATGTTTGTACAGAAACGCTTAGGTTTTATAATTTCAGATCCTAAATATGAAGGTAATTGGAAGGACATTGAAAGGACTTGTGTTGAAAAAATGATACAGTTTAAGTGAACAGGAAGAGAATTTGAACAGTCAGAAGCTCAAAAGTTAATTAGAGCAGTCAATGTTCACTTTGTTTCCTCAGTATCTCTTTGTACTCTTCCATGTTTTGAGTAATGCAATAAATACCATGTACTGGTTATGGAAAATGATATCATTAACTACTGTGTAGTTTTTTTTTTCCCTTCCATTCCATCTCTTCTTTCTAGTCTTGCATTCCGTGCTGCCCTGCAGTTTCTTCTTCTCCAGGCAGAATCTCCATCGTACATTATGTTTATTGAGCAGTTGACTTACCCAAAATACCAGAGCCAAAATCATAGTCTTTGTGTAGAGATCTTTTCATGACTGTAATATTTTTGGGTATATCTGTAGTCAAGTATATTATGTTAAGTTAAGGATGAAGGGGAGAAAGAGTATTACATGCTCTAAGCAAGTATAAACAGTTAGGAAAAGTGTATTTTGTATTTATAGTTCAGCTGTGGGGAAATAACCACTGAATGAAAAATGTGAAGAACTTTGTGCACTTATTGGCTAATGGTTGTCAGGCAGCACAGTGGTTTGCCTGCTTTATGGTTATTGAAAAATAATATACAGTGATTATGCAGATTTGACACCCAAACATTCTGTGGGGAATAGCATAAATGTGTGCAGGGGGAGAAAGCTATAATTCAGTTTCAGCATACTCCTGATTCAAAGTTGAGCTGAAGTGAGCTGTGCTCTCGCAGCAGGGGAAAGGACCGCTTGCAGCCTTGGCATTGTGCTCTGTGCTCTTCCACCTCATTTTACAAAACAGACTCAGATAAGATTGCAGACCTTATAAGATACATGATGGGATGCACAGTTGTTGCAATATGCTCACTTACTCTGAAAACGCCTCTGCTGTTGTATCTCTTGGCAGAATGTTTTGAAAATGTTCATGACTACATGTGCATCTGTGTAAAGGTGTTGTTCAATTGGTTATTGGTTTATTTATGGTAACTTAAAGGAACTGGGGCGTATGTCTAAAGTGGGCAAGTACTGTGTGAGAGACTAATTTAATCAAAACCTAAAGTGTGGGCACCCACCAAGTGGCTTCTATTTTCAGAGAGTCTGTTCTCCCATCCCCCTTGTCTCTATCTGCTGAAATAAAAAATGTACTGCTAGCGTTGGGGTGGTGTAGAGGAATTTTTGACTAGGGATGCCGACCTCTTTCTGTGCATAGACATGCAGTAAAAATACAGCTTCTACTAAAGAGTGCTCAGTGTTAACAAAGGGTAAGAGAGATTTTTCACCCTTAACTACAGAACTATCATAGTCCAGGGGATTATTACTGTGCAGCTCAGTAGAGGGTTTATTTCTGGAGGGAGTGAAGATGGTGTGCATGGACAGTTGCTGCTGGTGGGTTACTATCCTGGCACCAATTTATAACCAGCAGTCTGGCATGTATTTTCACCTCTGATACTTTCAGAGCACATCTAGAATATCACTGAGGAAAGCCAAATAAAAGTGATTGTTGTCCATTTCTTAATCCGTAAAACTGAATTAGAAATAGACCATGAAGAAGTTATGTCATTCACGGGCAAATCCGCTCCTGGGGCCTGTTTCTTCAGCTGGTGGGAGCTGTGTGCCACAGGAATAAGACACAGGGTCAGCTGTAGGGATCTACCTGGCGAAAAAACAGGTGCACTAAGACTTTCATGTGAGTGGGATATCGATGAAGATGGCTGACTGGTTTGTGCCATGCATGAAATCTCTGGAATTCAGAGCTAAGCCATAGGGATGGATAGAGACTATAGAACACATCAGTTTTCATTGTGTACCTCTATTCCTTCACACTGGTGTACATTATGAGTAATTTTCTACTATTCAGGTAGAACAGTAGAGCTGAACCCTCTGTTTGGGGGAGAAAAATACAGAAGAACCTGTGTCGAGACTATGCAGGATGGATTATTTTAATACTGAGATGTCAGGTCCTTTCTTACTCATCCCATTCTCTACTTAAAAATGAAGTCAAAAATAATTTTTTCTTCTTCCTACCTGTCTTCTGTGAAGGAGAAGGGAGAGAGGAATGGGAATGCCCTGTCTACAGTAATATAATGCATGTTATGGTTTCTATCAAGGATTTCAGAGTGCATAGTTTGGCTTCTGCTGAGGTGTTAAATTGAGAAAAAATGTAATAATATAGTAATTTGGGCATGCTTTTCTTGTGGGATATTTTAGTTGCAAGAAAGAATATGCTTGGTAATTCAGAAAATGATTAATTATCTGGCACTCTGTCCTTGATGCTCTGCACATTGGTCATGACAGTGTTCTGTCTCCTCAGGTCAGGTTTTCTCACAGAGGCTGACCAGGCTGTTGTGGCTCTCTGCTCTGTGCTAGGACCTTGGCGTTCATTTACTCATACAGGAAGCTGTATTCGGTCAACGCTAATCAAAGGTTAAAAACCCATGTAGAAAGTCTTTTAACTGCCCAGCTCCTTAAACACAGAATGACCTGTGCCCCCAAGGTCTAGAATTGGGTGTTTGTGGTTGAATTTCTGCCAAGAACTATTCATTGATAGTATAGCTTTATAGTTATAATAAAAAGGACATGTGTGTACCGATAATGTGTTATGTATCTGAGTTAAAGGTGGATGGTAAGGGCAAGGTTTTCAGTAGTTTGTAATGTGGAAGCTACCTGTGAAGCTTCTAGGTGAAGGTAAGGCTTTTTGAAATATGCAGTGACGGCATGGCACTTCCTGGTTCAAACTAGATTATGTGTGTAAGTGCCACAGTAATGAAATCTAACTTAATTATTAGCATATGCTTTTGCATATTTTTCCTTTGTAGGAAAAATAGAATACTCAATGGTTGGAGCCAAAACCTCACCACTTGTTTTTATGCTAATCTTGGTATTCATACTAAACCATGCAGGGGTGTGTGCGTGACTTGGTTTGCTGGTTGTTTTTTAAGAGGGGAGAAGATGGGGCACATATGTGTGAGCAAGAGAAACAAGCAGTGCCGTCGATCTTGATCAGGTCTGCATAGCTGATGATTTTAATGTAGGATGGATAACAAAGCATTTCAGTTTGCATTTCAAACAATGCATGTAAGTAGTAAGAAGCACCAGCTATCTTCTGCAATTTTTGAGGGCATGTAAAATGCCTTGGGCTTGTGGGAAGAAGACATAAGTAATGTGTGAAAGAGAACAACTGCAATATGCTCTTTGAGAGAAAAAAAACCAACCAAACAAAAAACCAACAACAACAACAAAAAAACCCTAAGAAATTTCAAGAGTCATGGTTTTTGATTTAAGGCCAATGTGTCAAATTGTTACTCCTCTGAAATCTTTGATGGGAGCAGTAAGCACTGGTTTTTGCATGTATGATTGTCTCAAGTGATGCTATAGAAACCACAAAAATAATAATTCCTTTTTTTGATGGACTTCAGTTTCATCTTGCACAAAGGAAGTTAACATTGCATAATGTTTCTGTAGATGTGCAAGTTGTCTCCAATGTGGTTTTCTTTGTGTTATGTTTTAAAACTTAAGAGCCTTTTTACATTAGAAAAAATACTCATTAAATGGAAACTGTTTATCTGGATACAAGCCCTCAGTGTGCAGGAGACATGTTAGTAAGTCACTGACATATGGATGTGATCGCCGTTTCTTTGACCAGATTTGGTTTCTGCAGAGTGCGTGAGAAGGGAAGATAAATTTTGTCCTAGTAATACTGTAGTGACTCATAAATAAATGGTTACCCTTTGGTGCTTACAGTTTTCATTAAAGCGGCCTGAGCTTTGTTATTGACACCATAGGTTGCCTATTCAGGGAAATGCAGTAAAATTTATCAGTGTGCTTTCTACACCTAATAAATCATCTAAACAGGGAACCATATGGCAGATAAGACCTTGAAAATGTGGCTTCAGCATGTGAAGAGTCAAGTTGCTGAAATCTTGAATGATTACAGCTCGTGCATTTTCCCCTGGAATATCTTATAGTTATTTTACATGCCATTTTCTTGTTCACCCTATTGCCTCTTTGTCTCTCTCTCCCTCTCTCTCTCTCTCTCTCTCTTTTCCCCACTTCTTTTTCAGCAGTGCTGTGATTTCAGAAAAAAGTCGAAAGCAGATAAGACATTTTTATAATGCCTTGCTGGTAGTAGGAAGAGGGGCAGGGAGGAGCAGAGACTGATGGGAGCGGATGATATATGTGGCGGCTGTGTCCCAGCTCTCCTCTAGCCCATTGTCATTAATCATGGCTATTAGTTTTTTCAGAGCTGCCTTGTCTGCGCAGAGCCTCAGAAAAGCCATTGTTTTTTCATACCACAGTCCAGGGAAAGCAGCGGGGGGTGTGGGGGAGGCCTGGACAGGACTTACTATAGTGCTCCTTTCTCCTGTCTGCCAGAATCCTTTTCTTTTTCTCTTTCTTTCCTATCCCCTTACCTCCACCCTTCCCCTCCCTCTTTTTCCCCTTCCTTGAAGGGAAGATCTCAGTTGGCTGTTTGTACCTGAGTGTAAGCACTTATCTGGTGACATAAACACAGGTCAGACAGTTGTAATACATATTCACTGACTATAGCTTTGTTATTTGCTCTTTTAAGGTGATTTTTTTAAAAATAATGCTGCAGGTGACTGGACTTGGACACCTTATAATCATGGGGCATCAGCAGGAGATGAAGACCTATCTATGATATGTTTTAAAAGAATAATTTAAAAATCTTGGTGCTCTTCCTTCTTCAGGTAGAGAAGAGAGCTCTTGTGGGAACCTAGTATGTTTCTGCAGCTGCTGTGTCCTTGACTGCTTCTTGGATAAGCACAGGCTAAAATAAAAAGCTTCACTTTAAAAGTACCCTCCTAATAAAAACAAAAACAAGTGTGTGTGTGGGGGGAAATAAAAGAAACCTTCAAGGTGGCTAGAAAGAGAAAAATGTAGGCAGTCAAGCAGCTGTCAAAAGCTTTCAGTGAAAAGGCTATAATTGTGTGCTTTTTTAATATATATTCTATGTAAAATATGCATATAGTGGTCCTGATAACGGAATTTAAACATTCATGTGTTTGCAGTTCACTATCAGCAAGGATTTATGCTTGGAAAACTTAAGCGTGTTACTTGTAATGGCCAAGGAAAACTTGCAAAGATAGAAATTTTAATTGAATTTTGCCACAGAAAAAAGCAGCAGGTATCATATTCTGTCTTTTAGAATACTATAGTATGAATATATGCATACAATCTAAGTGTATTTCTGCGGTTTAAAAGAGACAAAGCATTTAAGCTTTCAATGCTAAATCAAACAAGTGGATTTGGTATTTATAATTTCACCTATTTAGTAAAGCAGTAATAGCTTGAAAGTTGAGAGTATGGCAGTCAGTAGTGACTGGTAAAGAAGGTATGTATTGCATACAATACCCAGGATTGCCAGTATCTGTCCCTTTTCATCAATTTCCATGATGATCCTTATGACTATCAACATGCAAGTGCTCTAACAGTGTAGTTCTGTTCAGAAAATAATTAAGTTCGGGAAATTAATTAAACAAACAAACAATAACAACTCAAACATAGTTTTTTCATCGTTTTAGAGAACATCAGAGTCTGAATCTTTGAGCCAAGCACTTGTAACGAGCAATCCTGTAGTGTGCTTTGTAAGAAACCACAATTCCTACTATCATAATATAACAATCCACTTTCAGTACAATATATTTTTTTCTATTTGCACTGCTGTTTTTATTAGAAAGAGCCTCAAATTTTCTGAGCTCGAATGCTTCTCACAGACCTCCTGCATAGCACACTGGGCTACAGTTTCTCATGAAGTGTTTGCTGTACATAAATGATTTGATTCTTCCCCTCCCTCCCCTTTTGCTATGTTTTCAGAAACATGATGGCTGCTCCAAATGTAATGCCTCCTATTTCATGATGTCCCTCAATGTCAGAGGTGGATGTTGGTAATATGAGAGTAGAGGTAGAACCTTTTTGCTGTGAGACAGATGGCAGCAGAAGGGCAGTCTGACAAAATGGCAATGTAAATGTCTGAAAGGTGATTGCAGCAAGAGTGGGGTTGGTCTCTTCTCACTGGCGACAGGAAAAGGGGAAATGGCCTGAAGTAGCACTAGGAAAGGTTTAGGTTGGATATCTGGAAAAACTTTTTACAGAAACGGTTGTTAAGCAATGGAATAGGCTCCCCACGGTGATGGTTGAGTCACCATCACTGAGTGTGTTAAAATCTGTTTGGATGTGGTGCTCAGTGACATGATTTAGCAGAGGGTTGTTACATTTTAGGGTAGTATGGCTGGATCACGGTTGGACTTGATCATCTTTAAGGTCTTTTCCAGCCTGAGCAATTCTATGATACTAACAGGGAACATAACATTTCCCTCATGGACACGACACATTCTTTTTTTTCCTGGTGTTTGATTTGTCTAGTTAACTAATGCCTACTTTAGCTAAGTCTTTAATCAGTATTAATACTGAATTTTCAGAAAAAGATTGGGAACTCTATTTAGGATGTAATGGTAGAATGCATGTTTCAGCTATACATCAGTACCTGAGGGATGGTTTGGGGAGTGAGTTGAACTGATCTACCTATATTTGAACTCTAAAAATGAGTGTTCCTTTGCTGAAATTGTGTGGAGTGAGCAAGTGGTTGATAACTTTTCAGCATGCTGAGTCTTTTTCTGTGATGCGTTTGGATTCACTATTTCTGTAGATGAGTAGTATAAGTTCCATAGATGTGTTATAGATATTCTTGGGGAAAATCTCTGCTTATACATATCTTAAAAGTAAGTCCACGAATTGTACTGTGAGTGTCCAGATTTGCCACATCCCTTGAATGGCATGTTTTTTTTTCCCTGAACTCCACTCTTATGTGCTGTCACACACTTTGTAATCATCTCAGCTTTATTCTGTTACTTTTCCACTCCAAACCTGGCTTTTTTCCCTCTGTTTTTTCCTCCTTTGTCATCTCCAGACTCTTGTCTCTTGCTTCTCATATCATAAGGAGATTACCCCAGACACAATACCATGTATTCTATACTTTTAATCTCTGCTGCAGTTAATCTTGTTTTCAACATCAGGAAAGAAAAATCCCTGAAACATGACTGTTGCCAGATTTGCTTCTATCCTCGTGACTATCAGTAAGAATCAGTCAGTTGGCATGGAAGATACATTCTTGTAAATATCAAGGCTGGTTTATCAGAGATTTTCCAAGAGAAAACTGCATATGTACACCCTGAATTCCTTATTCCAATCTTGGCCCTCCTCCTTCTTAACAATGAGGCACTTGTTTCATTTCAGGAAGAAGAATGAAGGGTTTATTTTAGATTGACTCGACATCATCATAAAATTTTGTGTGGGAAAAATAAACATTCTTTTCCCTTTAGAAGGAAATAATTTTATGTATGTGTGATGAAAGAAATGCATGTGCAGGGCAGTGTAAAAGAGAGTAATCAAAATAGTGCAAGAAAACATAGGTGACTCTAATTTGTAATGAATTTGACTTAATAGATCACCAGTTTGAAAACATTCCATTCACTGAATTAGGAAGTGTGTATTTCAATAGAGTGAAGGAAAGCTGCGTAAGGAGAAATCTCAGTGATAGTGGTTTATGTGAAGCACCATATAACTTGCAAATTATTATTTCATTGGCTTAACTAACATTTTATTTCTTTTTTTTTCATAAAATGGGTGATGAGCAGTAGTGAAATTATTAGTACTATTTCTGCATTAAATCAAGAAAAGAAAATCAAGTAAAAAAGATTCATTTTGGCACATCTGAGAAACTGGAAGCCTGAAACAGCATTATAGCAAATAAATTTTATTCTGCAGTATATATACAGCTCTGTGTGTAGTTTTTTCTGCAGTTTTTATTTTCTGCAAAGTCATATGTTTTTAGCTGTGATTGTGGTTTGTGCCAAATGGTTCACCTTGTCTTGTGTAATGAGTATAAACAACTGGTCACTGCACTGACCAATGAAACTAATAAAGATATATGGCACTGTGCTTGCTTAGGGAGTCACATACACAGCCTTAAACTATATGTGACATTTATACCAAAGTAACATGGCTCCAAACTCCCTCACTCTCTGCTTACAAATTCTGAAGAAGAGCAAACTATTTGACTGATGGTTTGCTAAATTTAATATGCTTAGCAAGTGAAATTATTGCCTACTCTAATGCTGTGTAATTATTAAGATACACTGCTTTTAAAAATACCAAGTGAATAATATTGATTTAGTGAACTGCTATTTAGAAAAATGCCAGCAAAGGAGGAATATTTTATTTTAGCTGCCTTAGAGCTGTAATGGGTCTGTACTGAGATATGCATGTGGAAATAAATAATGCACAAGGTAAACTATTTTGTTATACAGTACCCATAATATTAATTAAGCTGTAATTTTACCAACAAAGCTTTAATTTAACAAATAAACAGGAATCGTCTGTACTGTTCTTTGAAATATACAACTTTGGGGCTGTAATAAAACATTCAGGAGCACCTGCAATTAATTTTAAAGCAAATAGTGTGACTAGCGACTTTAAAGGGTAATTGTAATTTATAATTTATTTATTTGACTTATAGTGGATATAATTACAGTTATAATGCATTATTATTTTCACACAAATGAGATCTATCTAGTTCACATTTAAAGTGGGTAGATTGGTGCAATAATAGTATATCTATTTTCTACCCTTAACAGCAATGTGCAAAGTAATAGATACAGATGGACCATTGTCAGCCAGAGCAGTTCCAAAAACAATTTAGCTTACATTAAAATAGATGTGTGGATTTTCCCTTAATTAAGACATCTATGCTCTGTTCAGAAGTTCTGTGGGTGCCACGTTATGCAGTAAATCTCCTAACCTTTTGGTATGTCTGGCTGATTTTGCAGCAGGACAGCATCTTGTGATAGGAATGTTAAGAGTAGGTGACTATGGCTGTCCTATTTGCCATTTAAAAAAAAAAAAAAAAAAACAACAAAATTTTCAAGTCTATTACACTTCCCAAATTCCGTTTGTGATATTTATTTTTGTTGAGAGAAATAGAACTGAGAGAAATACCACTGCAGAGAAAAGGAAGCAATTATACAGGCCTGTTTTGTTTGTGGCTAACAGAATGCTGAAGTGGCAGATTTGCAAATTTGTAAGCGAGAAAAGCTTAGTGTTCATCTTTATCAGCCAAAGTGGTTTCTTGTTAGCTGAGCAGCAAGCTAGAAAGCGACCGATTTTGACAACATAATTTACATCTTTGTATAAAACTATTGCTGGCAGCCGAACTAATTTGTGCTGGATTAGGTTGTTTGTCTGTGCTGCTGACTAACCATGCAATCTATCAGGGACCGTTTTCAAATATCACTTTTCAACTGTGCCCTTGAGAGGAGGAATTGATCGGGAATATACAGAGCAAAATTACTCCAATAACTTCATAGAAAAAACAATTACCGAATCATATAGATGTGAATAATTCTGAAAAGCTGAAATAAATGTAATGAATTTAGCTCTGTGTCTGTCTTCAATGTACACGCCCAATTTATTAGCATAGAACACGTTTTGTTTCTATTTTTCCCTGTTGCTTTGAACCTGAAGGGAGGCATACAGGATATAGATGCTTATTTAAGTATACTTTCTGAAATATTTATGTTTGTAAGATTTCTCTTCTGCAAAATCTTGCATTTCCTTTCTATAGAACACATAGGAAACTCTCTGCAGGATAAGTTTGCTAACTTTTCCCACAGAGTTCTTCATTTGGGTTTGATAATAAAAAGAAACATTAGCAACATAAATCCATGCATACTTTATTATATCTTGTACGTGCAAACATATGACTGATTCTTATAGTGAGGAAAAAAAACCTGATTTTTTGTTATGAATGTGGCATCCTTCCTCTCCTCTAATATTACAGATGATAGAATAATATAAGGCAAGAAAAACTGGTTTTGCAACTGATAACCAATCCTTAGTCGTTTATAAGATGCTCTAGATTAGCTAGCAAACAAAAAACCATTAAGTACCTATTATTTTAAAGCAGTGGGTACATTTTTCATCACATTTCTCTGATGAATTTTCACTTGTGCATCCTGCTGGAGGTAATTAATTGCTTTCAGTTCAGAGGAGTAATAATGCAATAAATTATGCTGGTATTTCTTGTCAGGGAAGAATCATATTGCTGCTTCCTTACTAAAGCAGGACTAATAATAATCTAGCTGGAGTCACAGACTCCAAAAAGTGCCTGCACCATTAAAATTTATGTAAGGAATCAGAAGACTAACTACTCCCTAGAATTACATTAAAAATTGGATTCTTCTTTGTAAAAATAGTCTCTTGTGATGACAGCGCAAGAAATGGGAGTGTGATGCTGTGTCTTCCTTTTTATTTATTTATTTTTGACCTTGGGCATGTCACTTAACCTACCTATGCTTCATTTCCCTAGGATGACAGTACTGGCATTCACAGTGACCTTTAGGCTTTACATTTGTTACAAATGTTACTACATTAACATTTCAGCTGCTTGATAATGTAATGAATAGAAGTATAGGTAAATTTACTGTTATAATTATTGATGAGTGCTGCTAATGTTGTTTCCCTGGTTTCAGTACTATAAAGACAATTATTTTATGTAATGTTGTCATATTAAACTGGTCAAAAAGAATGAAGTTAAATAACGTTTTGGGTTGTGCTTTACTTGAGGAAAAATGTAGAAATGCATTAATGCCTACAGAAAAAAAAAATTATCAAATGCTGCAGAAGTTCAACAAAACAAAATCCAAGTCTTACATAAAGGATAGAATAGCTGTCACGGAGTTGATCAGATCAATCTATGTCCGTGACAGGGGGCGACAGGCCTCTGCCCTCCCCCCCACCCCAGTCCCACAAAAATGGGAAGGAAGGAAGGGAGGAAAAAAACAGCGGCAACAATCTATGGAGGAAAACTTATTTTACTATAATATCGGAATACAAAATAACCAATATATACAATTTAGTTGAAATTGAGATTAATAAATCAGACAAGATAAGAGAGAGAGAGAGAGTTCCCGGGACCATTCAAACCTGAAAAGCTTGGAACGGCTAGGAAAGCACCTCCAGCACCCACTGCAAGGCAGCAAGAGAGCACCCCCCCCACCCGGAAGGGCCAGATCCCGTGACTGCTGTAATGTACAGGGATAGGTACTTGGAACTGGGGCAGTGACACTTTAATGCCCCGTACACTACATGATGTTTTGATGTGGAATACTAAAATTCAAAAACAAACAAACAAAAACATAAAACCATGACAATAGCCCATAGAGAAATATTGTCAGAGGTTTGATTGCATAGGAGGCTGTCCTCCAGAAATGAGTCTGGGAGTCCTGATGGCCTACAGGCTGAACAGACATGTTTTGATGTCCAAGATGCCTTTAAGGCAGCTTTCGGCCATGTTGGGGTTCTCAGCTTTACATCCTTGGTGGGCAGATAATCCGTGATATTGAGTGATGGGGTACCTCTCAGAACAGCCTGGATCAGTCATCCCTGAATGGAAATAAGCTTCATTCTGCTGTTTACCATAATGGTAAAAAGTTGCTGAGTTAAACAGTTAAAAGTACAGAAATTTTAAACTTGCACACCTGTAATACTGCACAGACTGATCCTTTTAACTTCTTTTATAGTTCTTCTACAGTAGTGGAAATCTTTCCTGTGGATTAGCCAAAGCCCTTAACTTTACTTTAACTTTACTCTTAACTTTATGGCCCTGATTGCAAAGATCTCTGTGTAACTAAATGCTCTTTGTCTTTCTGTCTCAAAGAAAATGGGAGATTGAAGATTGCATCATTGCATGCTGTGAGTTTGAATCTGCACAATGGATCTATCACCTGAGTTACTGTAGAATGGCATGTATGACTTACCATCTTGCTTTGGGTGGGCATAGGGAAAAGAATCTAAAGGGGATGTACCACAGATATCTGTTAACAGCAGGCAAAAAAAATTTCATTGTTCTCTCTGAAACAATGAATCTGAAATGAAGATTGATGTAGTAGACAAAATGAAGCAGGAAGGCTTTCTTTCCTCTTTCACAATTTGGCATTCTAACTTTTCACATCTAACTATTCTGCACTATTCCTACTTCTTGAATCCTTGCTGAAGTTTTCCTGGATGCCACCTCCACGTCAAGTTGGTTTCCATTGCCTCCTGGCTTTCTTTTCAGTTCTGGTCATTGGCTTACACATGAATAATGTTTTGGTTTCTTTACTCAGCTAATTGTGTCCTATTCCTCGTTCCTTAGACAGGCTTTCTGAAAGGTCACTGCTTTGCCTCAGCAAGAGAAGCAGAGCTTTCTTGTCAAAGAGGATAGAATTTGGGAAGTTAATTGTTGAAGGATTTTAGGATTTCAAGAGAGTATGTGTGACTTTGATTTCATCTAGAAGCTTTGATTAGTTGAGACTTTAATCAGGATGGCAGGTATGCTACGTGCATTTGAAATTTAGTGAAGTTTTCAAAAACACTCACAAATATTGATGGAATCCAATGTCTTTATTTAAAATGACTTGCACAAATTTTAGGAGTGCGAAAGTAATGCCTTACTTTGAGAGACTGACTCTTTGAGAGACTGACTGACTGATAGACACTCTCCCTTTTTGAGTTATCCATTTCCTAGTAATTCTGTTTTTCATTTTACAAGAATGATCATCACAGCATCTGGTAACAGGGCACTGAGTGTTTGAACAAGTGTTATTTCCGTTTTAGCTAATATTATGAAGGTGGGTATATTTAATGCTACTCTGAGTAGCTTGGAAGCATTACAGTTTTTAAATTGGTTGATACACTGTGGATGTTGTGTTGTTTCTTAGGTGTTTAAGGTGTCTGGCATTTTCTGGCCACCAGAAAAGGTACTGGAACAAAGAAGCAACCTAAAATATCTTCACTGTAACCTCAGTTACAGGTTTTCTTTTCTTTCTTTTTTTTTTTTTTTTTTTGTTTTTTTGTTTTGATATTTTGATAGGAAGTTGCAAAATTTTACGCTTTGTATACCTTTCTCCCTGCTCTTCAATTCTGCTTGAAGGTTTTGGATTGGAGGGGAGAGAGTGAGGAAAAGGCTGTGGGATTCATTTTGGAGTGGAGGAGGATGATTTTTGTTGCTGTTGCTCCTGCCCAGTGAATATATATAGTGTTGGGAGGGGAGGGGAGGGAAGACATAGCATGAAAGCAACCTAGATCATAGGTACTGAGAAATGATTGGAAATGTTAAGTTCAGCTCTTCCAATAGTTTCAGTCTTGGCCAAGGCATACTCTGATTTGTTCCAGTTTGGGGCCTTTTTTTCCCAAGCATTACCAGATATTCGCTGAAGGAAGTGCAGTGCTATAATGCAAGCTGAATGATAGAAGAGATCTGGCATTTCATTGTCCCTTTTGACCCAAGCAGGGTTTCAGCCTGACCTTCTAGGTTCTAGAAGCTTTTGTTCTAAAACACTCTTTCACTTCTGTTCAATCTACAGTTCTGTGCAGAAGTGATGTCTGATTCAATGGGATTCTTAGGAGCTGGAAGGCACAGCACAACGAATTTTGCTTGCTTATTTTTTGCTTTTTTTTTTTTTAATGGAAGTTATTACTTCTTCAGTGCCAGTGATTCTTGCATTTATACAGCTACTATCCTATTTGATTTTGGACTGGGCAGGACATCATGACTAACCAAAATTCTATGTATTTTTGCTGCTGTGTGTGTGCTCCATCCGCCATCTTTCCATGCAATGTTCAGCTCCATTTTTGCCCAAGACTATTGCGCGCTGGTTTTATTTTAACAGTAGGAACTTCTGCAAAATGAAAATTTTCAGAATTAAAACCGTAAATTTTCAGCCCATGTGGAGAATACTACATTTTTTGTGCCAGCTTTCTGTGAGAAAAATCTTGAAGAGAAGTGAGCCCAGAGAAAAACATTTCCTCTTTTTAGTGGTATGTAGGTGGGAGAAGTAAACAGGTACAGTAAGATTGTTACACTGAGTATTGGTAATTCACTGCAATTACCCATTCCTGCAGAACCTTGTTCAATTTTTTTTTTGTCTGTTAAAGGAAATATCACTTTGAAATGAAACACAAAGTTTTGAGGAAGATTTTCCCCATACTTACCAAATTTCTTCCCTCCTTCTCACTCAAGATTTTCGTATAGGTGCTCAAGCAAAAAGACCCTTTGATCTTTCTGCTGCACCTTAACTTGATGTACACCCTTCTGGGTTAGGTCCAGCAAAAAGTGTGGGCACCATGAGGTCAGTCTTCAAACCTCATGCTGTTCTTTGTTTGAGTTTAGGTGCGTGTGCGTGTGTGTGTGTGTATTCATCCTTGTTTCCTGGTCTCTACATATAACTGTACCAGTGCTTTGCTATGGTGGATGGGAATTTACTAAGTGATGGGATAGTCAGAATAGCTGATTTGATTTGTTCCTCACTTTGAGAGAAGGGCTTTATTTGGTGGCTGTTCTATTTAGCATTATGCCCATGTTCCAGGTACTGAAAAAATTCCTAGGTCTCAACCTGCAAAGTCTATTTATGTCATCCTTGTGTACACAAAGCTGATCTTCTGGCCCTGATTTATCCTGCCTTTTTTTGTGGTTTGTAGTAACGCTTAACACAATGCTGAACAGAACACTGTGGTGCATATTATCAACCTTTCTGGTGACAAAGCTGTTCCCTCCTCTTGAGCTGCTACGTGACATTAGAGAGCTGAGGGCAATAGACTCAGAATATTTGTCACAAAGGTGCTATCACTTGAGTGTCGGTTACAGGATTGATGGGATTTTTAACGGCAGCTAAGATTTTGCCCAGCTGTTCCAGTTCTCTGCTTGGTGCAAAGCTTTCCCCTTTCACTACATCCGTATTGAGCAGCTGTTAATAATTTTAACTTCTGAGATAATTATATCCCTACTCCCAGAGTGGGTGATGAGATGTGGATTTTGAAGAAGTTGTTTTTTCTTTTCCATAACAGTTATGAACACGGCAAATATTTATACTAGTCTTTCTGGGTGCTCTAGCAGGTGTAAGAGTGCCTTTAGGAAATGCCTTGGTAAGAAGATCTAATCTAAGACAAATAATTTTGAAAACCCAGGTCAATGGCAAGTAAAATACTCCAAGTGCGCACAGTAAAAAATGGATGTTGTCTAGACTTCCTTGTGTGCTTAAAGCTAGGTTGCTTTCTTCTCCTTCTGTCTGTAGTGCACTCTTCACCTGATAACTGATCCTATCAGACAGTTTGACTAACGTTTGACAGACTTACCACACTGCAGTGTTGTTCAGCAAGGAAAAAGTTTTGACCATGTATTTATGCTTGTGAGCATGCTTTAGGCATGCAATTCAGATCTTTATTTTGTACATAATATAAATGTTTCAAGGCAGAGTGGAAAAGTGATTTATCACAGGATGGCATATTCTCTTTCTGTAGTACTGACAGTGCAAAAAGAGGAAATTTTTTCTTCCACTAGATTTGAAAGTTAGTGATTTGCCTGGCTACAAAATTCTGTGACATGTCAACCACAGTGAGTCCCTCTGTGAAGAGTGTGAGCTCAGCTGTCTTCAGTTCATAGGTTTACATTATTCTCAGCTATTAGCTAGGCTTCTCTCTGATCATAAAATGAGCTGGGAAGAAATGTGAAGACCAGACTTAACTGCACCTTTACCTCTGGCAGAACATGTTGCTCTTACTTTATTCACTGATTGGTAGACAATTTAGCTAACCTATTTTCACCTACGCAGTGAGTAAAGGAATGTAATTCTAGGAGTCTTAAATAATGCTTTTTTTTGGTCATTTTTTAAAATTCCAAACTTTTTGCTTGTACACATTGTTGCTTTTTCATTTGTAGTTCATACTTTGAACAATAAGAGCAGTTACCTTATTCTGTACTCGCAGACTGATGCTGTTCTGATCCAGTCTTTTAGTCTCATGAAAAGCTCTCCTCATTCTCTAAGCCCTGCTTTTCCACAGTGAGCGAAAGTTGCTTTTTTTTTTTTTTTCCCCAGCAAATGAATTTCTATGGCTGTTCATTTTGAGAACTAGGCGGAGCACTGTCCCTGGAGTACAAAGCATACTCAACGTGGAAACCTTCCTGCTTGCCAAAGCTTTCCTTTTGTGAACATGATAAAATTAGACACTGTTTTAAGTGAGAAGTCTGTCACTTCCCCTCCTCTCCCTCAGTCTCACTAAATTCCATGTTAAACTTCAAGCCTAATGTAGTGTTGTGAAAGTCAGTCAGGTGCACAGTTAGCAAAGCTATGAGAGGCTTGACATCTGGGGGAAAAATCTAGGTAAAGATTCTGTAATCATTTTGAAAAATGTCATGGTTTGATGGATATTTGCAGTGAATAGGCAAAACCCAGGCTTTTCCAGTCTCATCTGCCCTACAAACTGTGCAGAATTGTTGAGATCCTGAGCTGCTGGGATTCCTGTTGAACTCACTTGTGAATAAAGTGAAGGACGATATGTCACACCTGCAAAATGGCAGCCACACACAGCGCTTTGAGGCTCAGTTCACTTCTCTCTCCTGACTCTTTTTCCTTCTTTATCAGTTGCCCTCGGATCATAGAGTTGCTCAGGTTGCAATCAACCTGATTGCAACCTAAGGATCATCAAGACTAACTGCAACCTAACCATACTACCCTAACTCTAACAATCCTCTGCTAAATCATGTCACTGAGCACCACATCCAAATGGTTTCTAAACACATTTGGGGATGGTGACTCAACCACCATCCTCGGGAGCCTATTCCAGTGCTTAGCAACCCTTTCAGTAAAGAAGTTTTTCATGATATTCCCCCTATTTAGGTGGTGCAATTTGAGGCGATTTCCCCTTTTCCTGTCACCAGTAAGAAGAGACCAAACCCACTCTTGCTGTAAGCACTTTTCAAATATTGGAAGGGAGCAATAATGTGTCCCCTCAACCTCCTTTTCCCTGGACTAAACAACTCCAGTTCCTTCGGTTGCTGCTCATAGGGCATATTCTCCAAGCCCTTCACAAGCCATGTGACCCAAAGAGAGCCTTGTGATGAGTACTGGATGGGGTGACCAGGCCTTGCTATGCCTTGGCCACTGTGGCTAGACAGGGCTTGCCACTGCTAGCCAGTGTGACCTCAGCTCAGAGCTCACTGGTGGCACATCCACCTACCTGGCTGCCACCCCCAGTGGGTGCCCATCAGGAGCCCTATGCCAGACTGTCTGCTACTCACTGTCTGAGAGCCAATCTTCTGACAAAGAAGATTCTAACATTGTTGTTTATGCCAACAAATAGCTAAAATTTTACATCTGAAAGATTAAATACTGTAATTGCATAATTAGAAAAAATGTTGCATGGTTTAACGTAGCATTTTTCTATTTATATAAGTGACAACTAATGGTTTCTTTTTTCTGCTAGCTTTAGGAAAGATTCTTCAACTTTGTAATTTTAAAACATTTTCTCCTACACATGTCATTGTTCTTTTTAATAGGATCTGCCAGAACAACTCTGAGCAAAAGCTCTGCATTTTCACATTATTATCTCATTGTCTATCCCTAGTGTTATAGCCTTACTGTGACTTCCTAACTAATCAGCTATTTCAACTTTCATTCCATAAGCTTTATGTCTGAGTGTAATTAAATGAGCATTAAGTCCTTTTTTTACTAGCAAAGCCTGAAAGTTCTGATATTACAGTAATAAGTGTGAAGTGAATTTTGAATGGCATTTATATCCTTTCATGGGCTCTAAATGTTTGATTTGCATAACTAGTTAAAATGATATCAGAGTAGCATATTGATTTAATTCCATCTCAGAAAACTGTTAATTAATAATGATAATAAATGTGTCAGTCCTTTATTATCTGCTTTGAATTGGTGATGATGTCTATATTAATACTACTTCAGTAATAGACCTCTGCTGGCTATTGTTGGCAAAGCTTTGACAGCTTGAATAACTAGCAATCAGAATTTATAAAATTTATTACAGATCAGATTTTAAAAGAATAGTCATTTTATCACATGTGTAATTTTATTAACACCTACTACTTAACATTTTATTTAAATAAATCACTAAGAACAGAAACTGGCAAGGCTTTTGAACAAAGAAGAGGTTTTAATTTCTTGAACTTTTTTTTTTTGTCCTTGCAAGTTAAATTTTAATGTGCGAGCACTCTCTTTGTGTAAAGGAGATAATTGGATGAGCTGCGTACCTTTCAGTTTCCCCTAACACTTCAGAAGGGTTACCTTCAAAAAGACTAAATACACGAAGGGGTTTTTTAGTGTAAAAGAGGTACTTGCTCAATAGAGATTTTCTTTGTATTGCTGTTATTTTGCTAAACTTTTTTTTTTGAGATGTGTATTTTGTCTGACTTCTTATTTCCAAATGAAATTAGATTATCTCCTACTCATTTTCTGCTACCACTGTTTGGTGTTAACACAGAATTGATTTGAGGTCTTTATTTCCTCCTTCCCTTTCTGAGACTGTCAAAAGAGTCCTTTATGCATACTTCATAAGACTGCATTTCTGCTTCCTTTTTCAACAAGGAACGTCACCTTCTGCCAAAAGCTGAGTACATTCCTTTCTAGTCACTTGTAGCACAATTCAGTAGGTGCAGAATGCTGGGTTAGTTAATGTTCTGCACATTCTTTTTTAGATGAGGAAGTATTTAGGAAGCCTACTTTCAGAAGAGGCAATGGATTTGGTTTATGTGTGCCCTGAATGTATGTCCTGAAGCAAGTTTTTTAAGAAGTATATTCTCAATTAATGTTGATTGCTTTCCCTGCAGCTGAATCCTTGGGCTCTTGAATTTTTATATCCGTGTTAGTTTGTACTAAAAATTGTTTAATCTGAAAGGAGTGGAGCTAATAACTACAGCAGCAATTCTGCTGCTGATTAAAACTTAATGTTAACAGTACCCAATTAAAGTCTTTCATGCCAGGTTTAATACCCTGATCACAATTTTAAATACAAAAATTTAAGTTTTATGTATCTAATGTTTGATTTCATACAACACCTTTGAGAAAACAGGTATTAATAAAATTCTCTTGTAGAGAGCTATAACTGATTAATATGAGTAGCCCTAAGGAAAGAAAAGTAAGCAGGGTTCTACAGACATAATCATGGGCTGCTTCTAGTTTTCTAGTCACTGAACTTGTCTGAGTTACATTCACAGTGCAAGCAGCAGCAAACTTGCCTGATTGTGTTTGGGAACTGTGTGAAAAGGGTTGCTGTAGTACCAAACGTGAGCTCCTGAATTTTGTTGAGGGGAGTTAGGAGAACTGCACTGAAAACAAAACTTGGATTACAAATTGCATCAGATTTCTGGAGACTTAAGGTTTTCTTTGCACAACTACGATAGCTGTGACAGCAAAACACTCTTTTTGTTTGTTTCCTGGTAGTGACAGTGTACTGCAATCAGAAGATACGCATTTAAGAAAAGCTTCTTTAATATTAAAATTTTAAGTTTAGTCAGTGATATTTTTTGGTTTTGGGATAACAGCTGGAAGTGCATTGCTTTCTGAGAGTTCTTGCTTCACAATTGCGTGAGATCCTGGAAAGAGTTGATCTGATTTTGCATAATGGTAGAAAAAGGTCTTAACCAGACTTCACAGCTGATGTTTAATCAGACTGTAGTGCATGGTGATGCACTGTGTACGTGGGAAAACATGATTTGAATGGTGGGTGTGCTAAGTGCCTTCAACAAGTACAGATAAGAGGAAAGGTTTATTAATCTCCTGCACACTGTTCCAACTATTGAGATCCAAAGCTATCCCCATGTCTTTGCAGATAGGCAATGAGAATGTCTCGCACTGATGTCTTCCGCTCTGGCCTGGAAGGTAACATCACACATCCAGCTTTGTCATACTGCATTCATTCACCCCGTGATCCACCTCTGATTTAACATTCCTCATGCCTGAATAAAGGAAATTGAGCTTGCATCTACCAAGTGTTTTTCCCACCTGGTTTGCATTGGGTTAATACTTCTAACTTACTTAAGTTAACTTTTCTGTAAGCCTTGCTTAAAAATTTATTGGCCTTTGAAGCTGCGAGAAAGACAGTGTGGAAATCTAAGAATAGAGGCAAAATTTTGTGTTGTTTCCTTTGTCAGTGGGTTGCCCTTTTATATATTTTCTTAAGTTCCTGACAAGATGATATATTTTGAGATGAATAGCCATCAGTTGCATTAAAAAATGCCTTTTCCTTTCCGTAGTGCTTTTATAAATGACAGTGATCTTAAACAGTATGAGTGGGCGTCCAGATGCTCTTTATAGAAATTTTGCTAATAATTTTACAGAATTCATCTTTGCTATGTTTGTTTGAGGCAATGTTAAACAGATACCACTGCAGCAGCCTGCTATAATGAGAAACAGAGAACATGACTGGCAATTGAACTTCATAAAGGTAATAGGATTTAACATTTATCCAGAACTTCAGAGTTAAAACCCCTAGATTTTTTTTAATGCCAGTATTAGACACTCCATAGCTGCAAGCATCAAGAATCTTGACTTGTTGAATTATTTTATTTCCAATAATTTTAATAACTACGCGTCAGTAAAATCGCACTTATTTTTAAAAATAAATTAAAAAGAGATTAAAAAAAAAAGGAAACTAGCCTCTAGACTTTATGAGAACTTTGATATATATTTGTGGTTTTCTCCACTGGCAAAAATCAGCTGTAGGTGACAATATATCCAAATAACCTCTTTGATGCATGGTTTTTGTTAATAATTATGTGCTGCTAATAATTAACAGGTGTGTGAAAAAAAATGAATTAGTAATGAGAAGAGAGTTTGTAAGCCGTCTGTTATCATCCCTTGACAAATGCAAGCAAGGGCATAAGCTGAATACAAAGGCTCTTGATTATAGTTTAATGGGATTTGATAAGTTAACCCCTTTTGTCCTTTAGTGATGCTCAGTTCTTACTATGGGAGATATCTGGGAGTTAAAATTTGAAAGCCTGTTATCAATGTGAATTTTGAAATTCCTGTGTAGTACTAAACTTACTGAAACAGAAGCTTTTATGGACTGTTCCTCAAGTTATGGGAACAAACTGATCTGTGAACTTTTTTAGAAATTCCCTGAATTTCAGCTCTTAAGCCAATGAAGTTTTGAAGTCAAGCTTTGAAAAAGACCATTGTGCCAGATAGCATGATGTTTCACCAGTGACTTTTGGTCTCTTGAGCATGTAAAAAACCTCAAAGAAAGTGAAACTTTGATTCTGGGTAATCTCCTAAGAATGCTTGGAAAATTAAACTTACACTGGAAGAACATCTGAAAAACAATCTTATGCACATGACAGTGGCCTGGATTGAAAAATATCTAGATATACAAATCTGGGTGACCGCAGGCACTTCATTTCGTTATTTAAAACACTTTCACTCTCTTTTGAGAGGCAATCAACGAAAGCTGCTGCATTGCTGCTACTCCTATATCATCCTTAAGGCACTTCTTAGAAGCATGGAGAGCCTTGCTAGCTAATGAAGTGTCCAGGTCTAGCACCTACCCATCCTGACTTAAAGACAGGCTTTTGGATGTTCATGTAATGTGGAAGTTGTTTTCAGCTATATACTGTGTTATCATTCCCCTTCTATTTTGGAAATAGATTAATTTCTTGAGAAGTGTTCTTAAGTACTCTGTGGGTTTGTGAGGATTTTCATTTTACTAATCAAAGGTTGGATCTGACTCTCTGCCTACCAGGTGGTTGCAGTTGGTGTTTGCACGTGCTTGTTGAGCAACACAAGGAGTTCCACATTACTCAGCTTGCAGCTCTTGTGTTTTTTTCATCTCTCTTCCTTTTTTGGATTCATGAGAACAATGTTCTATGACTCTTACGGGGAAGAGGAATTTGACCAACTTTTTTTGCTTCCCAGAATTGAGACACGTAACTTTGCACAAAACAGCACTGTGCTCCAGTGCTGTTGGAAACAGGCACTTGATGTTTTTTCACTCAAGAGACACAGCCTCCAGAAAGTGACTAACAGCTTGTGCTGGGCTTTGGTGGGACTACAGAACTGCCCTGCACTTTGGAAGTTTTGATCAGAGCTTCCACAATGGCTGGGTGCATAGACTGGGCATTACGTTTTGTGCATCTGTCTGTAAGTCAGGGTGTTTTGGATGTAGTCAAGTAGTAGTTATGCATAACAGGTCTGTGAGGTGACTATATATTATAATTCTTAATTTGCGAAGTTATTTGAGGAGGTATGTTTTGATATGCAAGCCTACTTGATATAAGTGTGAACATTTGCATCAACACTTGCTAGTTCATGTGTTTCTTTAATATGTATACAAAGCTGCTGCTCTTCAGCATTTTATTACCACTGCTTTTGTGGGGTGTACTAAAATATCCTTCTCCTGATCTTCAGTTCTGCCTTTCCCCTTTTTTATAAGCAAATTCCCAAAGGAGAGCCTTGCATTTGTTAACTGGTGTTCAGTGACTGGTGTGTCAGCTCAGCTGTGCAACATGCCAACAGTAACTGCTCCTAAATAATGTCTATTTGCATAGAGCATTGAGAGCTGTGAACTCTCCTCTCATTAAGTGTGGGAGTACTCTTGCTCAACCAGAAACACTAAAAATTGAGCTGCGCTCCTGTGGGGTTTTTATACCATGAGCCCTTCCATTGTATTATACTGCTCTGACACTTTTGGGGGTGACTGATTATTATAATAATAAAGTTGCGATGAAGGAAAGAAATAATTTAAAGGGGATCGGATGCTTTGGTTTCCCATCTAGACTATTTCATACGATCTTCCCCTGTATTCTGTAGTCCTGCACATTTCTCTATGTGGGAATGTAATTTCTTGGTGATATTTCAACAACAATCAGTTAACAGTGAAGTAAGGAGGAAATGAATAATCTATTGAAAACACCCCATTGCCAAATTCAGCACTCTTGAACTTTGGTTTTGCATTTCTTTGTGTGAAATTATGTAGTGATGTCCAGCAGTATTTTATTGCGAGTTATGTTTTGTAATACTTGAGCAATATATAACTGTGATCAATGTTGTGACCTCAGGGAAATTGCTTATATAATTATAGAAAGTTTACAGTAGTAAGACAAGGAATGGGGGAAAATATATCACTGTAAAATATAAATATGTTTAAATTACATTTAGGATTTGGAATAGTTCCTTGCTTGTGTTTTACAGAGTAATCTGTGATTTAAATCAGGTTTAGTCGTGGGGTTTTTTCTAAATTGGGTATTATAAATCAAGAGTAGTTGCAGCATATAGCACACAAGAGGATTTCTTATACATTTTAATGTTGCATAAGTAAGAAATACCAGTAGTTCAGCAGTAAAATTGCAAATGTAAGCAAAAGTGAAGATTTTTCTAAATTTAACTAGGTTGCATTTGTTTAGTAAACTCTAGCTATAATTTACTGTTTTATTGCATTTGCCATTGAGAACTTGCTAGCTTTAAAAAACAGGGGAGAAGGAACAACTATGTTATAATTGCTCTGGAACTGGTGGGAGCAGGTAGAAGAGAGAAAAATACTAACCGCTCTGCACACAATAGGTTAAAGTAGAGAAAATAAATGTTGGTAAGATAATGTTTCTGCAGAGGTGTGTGGTTTGAGAACTAAGGAACTTCTGGATGTGCATATTTTGTGTTTGTAGGATAGCACATTTCCAAATAAAACATCAAGCTCAAGATGTAGCACATATGCCTTCTTAAGACTTTTGAGGCATGAAAGATAAGAATCTTATTAGCTAGTTAGCAGTGTATAAGAATAGAAACAGGTAGTTATCCTTTAAACCACAGTAAAGATGTTTGTAAGTAAGGAGGTTTAAAACTTGGTTTGAATTTGCTCAGTAGGTCTGTGTGCGTACTTTAGCTAGATTTCTGTATCTCTCTGGCCGTTAATATAAAACCTGGCTAGTTTAACTGTGGTTTGAAAGAAGTGAACACTGGGATTGGGCTGGATGATGTTGATTAATAGGTGTGCGAGGGTGAAAGACTCCAGGGCCAAGCAGTAGGTCCATCTTGGTGGCATCTGATGTTGATTGGCTTTGTCCTGCGCGGCTGCGCTGGAAGAGCGGACATTAAGATTAAGTGATGCTGTCGTGTTGAGGAGCGCTGCACTGCATCATTCTGGGAAGAGACAGCTGTGGTGGTTAATCCTTCATCACCAAGGGAGTGCTGCCAGCAGAAAGATATACAGCCAAAGATAACCCTCCATAACTTGTGCTAAAGATCAGAAAACTTTGAATTCACATCCATCTGCTTAGTCTGGGGTGAAGATGAAAGATAGGCAGAATAGGAAATAAAAAAACTCCTGTGGGATTAATCTTAGCCACAGTATGCAGCACACACTGAAAAGACAGGAGCTTGATTCTTACGTGTATCTTAAAAGAACTGAATCATTGAGTATCCAGAAATTTATTTCTATTGCTGTAAGGTTTGTAGTCATGATGCTCATTTAATATGTATGCCACATATTTTCTGCGAAGAGTTCAAAAATGCCGTGTTCTTAGTGTAACGTTTAAAAAAGACAGTGTCTGTTAATACTGCATTTCTAACTAGCTGGCACACAGGAATGGATGGCAATGTAGTTTTTAGCATAATCTGTGGGAGAGAACTTTGTTATTTACTTCTGTAGTTAGCAGGTCAATTTTAAATTATTATACATCAGATGAAAATATATTCTGCCTTGAATGATTCTGAACAGAGACAACTATATTGTTATGCACAATTTATTCATACAAAGTGAGAACGATTACAAAGACTAGCTCAAGTTGTCATCTTTGGAAATTAATTGATATGAAAGAATAAGATAGCCAAAAGGAAAAAAATATACAAATTTATTGCTTTGAAGGATATCTTCTCAGTAATAACCAAATTAACAGAATGCAGTTCAATGGTAGCAGTTAGGAACAATAATGTGGGGCATTTATCCATTATTTTAATATATTATGCCTTTTAACAGGCATTTCTAACCTTAAAGTAGTATTTAAGAAAGTTCTGTATAAATGGTGGAGAAAAGGGGGCAATGTACTTTTTCTTACTACGATGCTGATAGTTACTGCTGTGGAATATAGACTTTTTTTCTTTCAGCAGATTTGTGGCTGGGTGGGGATGGAAGTAGCAAAACTTAGTTCCAGCTTCTGTGTGCAGAGGATGGAACATCAATGACGGGTGAGAACTGTGTGCAATGAGCCGGACCTCAGGTCTGCTCCTGCTTTATCTGATGATTGGCAATGAGTGGTTTGGTGAACCTTGTGTGGTCTATTAATATGTGCATGCTTCCTGCTGTCTATAGAAACAGCTGCAAAAGAAGGTAGTTACGTGGTGCAAATGTTTAGTTCTTCATAACATCTTTTAGTTGAACTCGTTCACACTTAGACTTACTATTCCAGTGATTCAGGTTTCTCTTCTGCCTTGGTGCTATGAAGATACAGGACAGCCTTCCAATTTTGGTGCCTAAGTACTTGAGAACTGTGGCAGATTATCTGCCCTGATCAAACTGAAATGTCAACGATCATGGAAGTTAGGCACCCAAATGCTTGAAAAGTTGGTTCCAGAGGGGTCAGAACACTTGTAAGCCAATATATCATATTTTGCAATTGCTACTGCATCACACTTTGTTAAGAGACTGGGATCTGTTAGCACTACTGGAATACTGATAAAGAGCATGTTTTTCTGCATGCTTTTGGAAATTCTTCCCTTACTCAGTATGTCAGATCCTTGTTTTCTAGAGTTGTGGGTGCTTCAGACAGAGCAACTGCATTTTATCAAATATGAACTATATTCAGCCTAACTGTAAAATACATTCTGATTCTTTCTTAAAGTATTCAATATTGATGTTGTTGAACTGTGGTAGTGGATGAAGTCTTATCAGTGTCTGCTGAAGTTTTTTGAGGTGAATAATTCTATAGATAATAGGCTTTCCTGGACTGAGGTCTGAAGTGGTAAATCCATTACTGTCTTCTCAAGTGTGTAAAGAGATATAGTGTTTTAGTGGTTTTTTTTTTTTGAGTTAATTCACTTTCCTGTAAACATAAAAATACCAATTAAAACAGAATAAAGTTTCACTGAGTTTCACTGTTTTCAGAAAAAGAGCTTTATTTATATAGCTCGGTTGCTTATGAAAGTATGATATGGATGATGTGTTCTTTGATCTTTTTGAAATCAGTTTTTAGTCTTGCTTTCCTCTTATTTTAAGTTTGATAATGTCTTAACATGGCCTTAAAAGTTCTGGCAGTTCAGAGGTTAAAGAAAGTTAACTATTGTGTGTAAATTTATGTATTTGTCTGAATTCAAATGTTGAATAGAACACAGTTTGAAGTGAGCAAATTTGTTCATGATGAACATTAAAATGCCAACGATTGGAATGAATGGGTTAATACATTGATTAATGTTGTAGGCTTATAAGAACTGGCCCTTCTCTTTGTTCTTTTTTATCATATACATTTATCATTTTCAACCTGGCAACTGAACCAAATAGCTATTTGAGTTGTAAAAAATGAATCACTGTGCAATTTCATGAACTGTATGATATAACCAAGCCTAATAATATACAACAGAATTTTTAAGCCTTGGGATAGTTTATCCCATTTTAAAATAAATATCGTTTAAATGACCTATGAGCATTTGCTACTATCTGTGTGGAAAACCAAAGAGCATTCAGATGTGTTTAATAAAGCTGTAATTTCCTGTCCAAACTGGTAAGGACTAGTGCTGAGTTCTTACCTTCTACTGCTGCATAAAAACCTGAACATTCGGAAGTGGCTGAACTGATGGATTATGTGAAGATTTAGGATGCAGCCTCTTTGACTTAAAAGCTTTAAAAGTACATCAGAAACAAAAGTTTGAGCTTTTTCTTTATATAAAAGAAAGGTACTGTGGGAAGAACATTCCATCTACTGTATGATGTACACCAAAACGTAAAAACTAATATGTATTTGTTGTGTCAGCATCTTTTCACACTGCTGGATATTGCATGTTTACAGCTGGCTGTGAAGCAGCTGTCGCTTTATAATTGATGAGCATCATCATTTAAAGTGTAAAAGAAAATGTATTGGCATAGAGGAATGTGATAAAGTGCCATCTATCAGGCAGTGTGGACATATGTGGTCACCGTTTTCTTTTATTCGTCTGTCTTTGCCTTTCTTTGCTGCCCTTGCCAGAATCTACAGAAGTCATTGGGAGCAGCTAAGCCCAGCCTCTAGCCTTCTAATATCGCTTTGGTAGTTGTCAGATCATATGAAATGTCAAAATTCATGTGGCGTTCGTGAAGAGATATATTTAGTACAGCTGCTGCATACCTACGTAGTACCTCTGACATTGACATATTAGTTATGCTGTCTTTTGCAATCTGATATCTTTAAATTTGCCACCTTGTTAAGTTTTGATTAATGTGATTCCATTTCACTAAAGTAATTGGCTTGGCCTGTTGTAGAAAATAATCAGCCTTTCTACGGAACAAATGCTAGAACATGCTAATGAGGGACTGAGTTCGTTAAATTGATGGCGTGGAGTGACAGTTATTAATGATTGTTATGATAAACAGACGAGTGCGAATTGGGATGAGTTGGGCAAAAGTGACAGTTTAAAAATAACGTATATTGGAAAGTACTAACGAAGTAATATACTGTTAGGAAAACAATCATGCAAGTTGTCAAGGGAAGAAGTGTAATTATACAGCTGTACGAGCTGCCTGGGAGGACAGGGACCTGGCTGATAATGGACACGTTTTTTGTTGGCAAGGGGAAAATATGTTATGGCAGAGAGGAGTACAGATTGATAAATTAATTGGCCTTTCTCATTGTTCCAAGAGCAAACTTTGCCAGCAATAGCCAAGCAGATTAGGTAAATAAATGAAGTGACTGGCTCTTCCTCTGCATCTGACCCATTCACTGCCCTTTCTCTTTAATCCACCTATACATGAACCACAGTCCCACTGCCTAAGATGGCAGTGTTTGTGTAAAAATAGCATCTCTGGAAATATTTACAGCTTTTTATAATGAAATGCTTAGTATTATGAAGAGTTTTGTATTAAGATGAAGTACAGTAAGCCATCAGATGTCATCAGCCTTATGCAAGGAATTATGAAAGCAATTTGGAAGGTGAAAGTGTGCTGATTTCCTTGTGCACTGACATCTTTTCTTCCTTTCAAGTAAAATCTAGGCAGAACTGTCCATCTGAGGGCTTGCAAGAAAATGAGAGAAAATATTCATCCTTACTAGGATGAATAGTTTGGGATGTAGAAGTATAGGACTGCAACTGCTTATTGTTGCATAAATTTATGCTGAAGGGCTTGAGGTTCTTGGCTGTTGAAGTAGGACGTTCGTGTATCCATTGATTGAGACTGACAGCAGTGTCGTAACTCAGCTATTGGGCTGCATGTGCAGTGACTTAGTGTAAGAGCAAGAGATAAATATGGAGTGTTATCTTAGTAAGTATGAGGAGATACAAAGGAAGTAGGCAGTTTTTAAAAAACACCATAAAATTAGCTTAAAAAAAAGTCTGCATAGACACTGATACCCCAACTGCATATGAGGGCTCACATTAGTAGGAGTACTAGGGGTTGTACACTGTGGATCATGTAAATCTCTGTTTTAATGCAGTGGATTGTGGGGTACAATTGGGCAGGTGTGGGTCTGGGTAGTCAGTGCTGTTCCACTTTTTGTACCTGCTTGTTTATACCGTCTTGCATTTACATATCAACTTTTCTCCATGGAAATATGAGCAAATTATCATACTCCTCATAAAGATAGGAGAAACTATTTTGAATAAGTTGGTTAAGAGGAAGCAGTGTCATCACTGTCAAATTCCAGCTGCTCAGGACACACCACTGAATGGAAGATGGAGAACAGTTTAGATTTTATATGACAGGCTACAGCCATATCAGCACTGAGCGGAGCCTGTAAAATGCTTGCTTACCATTTTGCTAGCTGTTCTACTGGATTCAGCTTCGTGTTGGTCTTGCATAGGTTCCAATAATCATGTAACCAATTCTTTGTGACAGCCCTCAGGAACATGATCTATTCTATAATCTTGCCATCTTTCCTTTGCTGCCCTAATTTTCTTGTTTTCTATCCTAAATCCTAGTTTTTAAAATCTCAATATTGTGAATGCTCGTGCACCAAATACAATTACATGACAACTGTAATAAAAGATAATTCTCCTCCTTATTTAATAATTAAGTCCAAATCTTTCTTCTAATACTTTGTTATGGTTATCCCACTGTTAATGTAAAAAAGTAAATATAATTTCCACAGAACTTGTACTTTTCTTAATAATGTCACAGAGTCAGTGTGTGTATAGTTTAAGAAACTGATAATTACTTAGTACAATTTATTATGTATAGACTCTACTGAACTTCATTGTCCCATTCAGAATTAGTCATCATTGACTAAAATTCCTTTTTTTAAACAAAAATGCAAAAATTTCAAAATTTATTTGTGACAGAGAAGAACAGATGTGAAGTTCCAAACTATTCTCAACTTCTCTGGATGATGAAGTCTTGTTTATCATCTGATATTCATATTTCTTGAATGTCTTTATAGATTAAACCATGGCTTGAGCCTTCTCTTTTAAACCACATTGTAAGTTCCATTTTTTTCCCTTCATTGGTGTTTAACTGCACTGCTTATTTCTATCTAGTGCAGGACATCATTTGAGACCAGAGGTTGGCCAAGGGGATCTCAGAGGTCACCTCTTGCTTACAAAATTTACTTCTGCCTTTGTACTGTTTTCCAGTATGCATCTTGAGTTTGATGATATCACTGTATGTTAAAAATTCTTATCTTGTTGAGACTACTCAAAAAGATTTGCCTTTTTAATATTTAATGCATCATATTGTCTCTTCTGTTAACCTCATAGATGAGGATCTTTTAAATTAAACTCTAGAAATTACATTACCTAGTCAGTTAGAACTTGAGTTTGGAGGAACTGCCAGTTAACATTTTTGATGGAATCAACGTTCACACAGCAAAAATGCTGTCAGAAGTAAGACCACCTCATTTCCATGTGGTAATAACAAGTCAATAATAAAACACAAATAATATTTGCTTTGTATAGATGGATTCTTTAACTCCCATGGATTAGCATTATAAACAAAGGAGTTGCCGTGGTAGAAATGTGGCATCTGAATGGGTAGTGAAACTGTTCTGATGTTGTCATTCTCAAGAGTTTTTCATAGGAAAGACCACAGCAATATGAAACAGTAATGAGAACAAAGATTCATAACAAGTGCCTTCTGCTTTTTCAAACTCATAGGTGCAAAAATTCCTACACTTTAGAAGTAAATATCATATTGGGATTTCCATTGCTCTTTTGTTTTGTTTATTGTTGTTGCAATCTTTCACCCCTTTTAAGAAATCTGAGTGGCAGTCTTTTGGTAAACCTGATTTGTCTCGTCTTTGAGATGGTATTATTAACAGCTGTTTTCCATATAGATACGTTAAAAGAAAAGAATTTACAGCTGAGACTCTGAACTGTTTAGCAGTAGAGAAACCTTGCTTTTTGTTTGTCTATCACGGTACCAGGGTGTAGATAGTGGGAGGTTGTTTTGAGTTGTGGAAGGAAACATGAGGTGACATATGGAACATAAGGTGAATCCATACTTTGTCCAAACATTAAGTATAAATAAATTACATCAGTATTAGCAGCAATCACAGATCTTTAAAGAACAGCATGTTACCTCTATGTACAGATTTCTGCTTCTGACAGTAGCTTTGCTTCATGAACATAGACACCTACTGTGCTAATTCTTTTGAGATAATTATGGTGTACTTCTCTGAGGCTTTTCTTTTTTTCCTTATGAGGAAATACAGCATGTATTTTTAGGTTGTTACCTATGGAAACTGAATGTTGTTGCCAGTGCAATCTCCCCAGATAACTTTGGCACTCAGGAGTTAGCTTTGGCTTGAGGAGCATCCCAAGGCTGTGAAGGCCATCAAATCCCTTCCACCTTACCCAGGTATTCGCTGTGGCGAGAGTAGAGTGCTGTGCCAGCATCTTGGCTGTTGAAGGACTGCTGTGTACCCTCAGGCCTATCTGATCAGACAACCTGCTCAATTAAGACTGTTAAACAGTCACAAATATTTAGTTGATAGAATTTATAATTGTTGAACTGAATCAATTTTTCACAAACTAGCATTATGGATTTCCTGCATCTCTTAAAGAAGTGAAGTATAAATTGTAAATTTAATTTGCTTACTACCTTCTACCTCTACTACTTTCACGATGAATGCTGCTGAACACTTGTTATTGAAACTCATATGTAAATAAGAGGCAAATGTGAAACAGCTTGTAGGCACTTAAAATTTTTCAGAAATATCCCTATAAGGCTGACTAATATTCTTTAATTTAAGCTTAAGAAAGAATGGAAAGCTGTATGCATTATTCAAACTATTTATGTTAATAGTAAATCCAAGCAGTAGTAAGGGATGAGCTGTTTTTGGTTGTTTTTTTGTTTTTGTTTTTTTTTTTTTTGCTTGCTTATTTGCTATCTCAGCAATTTAACAGATGCAAGTAATCCCTCTCTTCCAGCTTGCAAGGGATTTAGATGAGATGTAGTAGAGCCGTTTTTTTTGCTAATAATGGTAATCCAGTAGTGTAGAGAAATCTTTTCAGGAGTTTGCTTTTTCACCCTAATGTTAGCTCAAGTGAGTTACGTGAAGTGAGTAGAGAATACAAATATGATTTATTCTTTCTGTGTGTATGTGCATTTTTCTGTATACCTATACATACTAGGTTACACACAAATGGTTTTAAAATAAGGAATACAACTGCTTTACAACACAGAGGAACTAAATTTCTGCATTCACAGGAAAAAAATTCTATGCCAACTTAAAACTAAGGAGACAAAATTAATGTAGCACTGTTAAAGAACACACGTGCTCATGGAAATAAGCTATACGATATACTTAAAGTTCATCGTGCTTGCAACATTAATATGTTAATAGTCACTTGACAACTTTTAGTATTAAGAACTTTGCATACAGACATTTTCGCTTTGAGAATCTAGGTACTTCAGCAGGTACATGTAACTGATAAATCTTTTTGTAGTTGTCAAAACAACTTTGTACTTCTTCCTTTACAACTAAAAGCACTTTGACAGTCTGAAACTTGGTATATCAATAGGGAAAGCAAACAGACTATTCATTTTAGAACCACATTTCACTGAGGGTTTTGACATTTTTGAAATATATCGCTTGAAAACATTGAGACACAGATGATTAAAGGTTGTTACAGGCAAAAATGTTGTTGGTTATTGATGTTGTTGATGTCACTGTGTGACATCTTTGCATATCGTTAGTTTTGTTTGGAAACCAGGGTAGTTTGACCATATGGGCTCTATCTGCATGTCTCACTGTAATCTGTGCACTAGTTTCTATGCCTGTAGGGCCCTAAAAAATAAATAAATAACAATGTTAACCTAGTTGCTGCCTGGTGATTGTCATTGTTTGCAGTCTACCTGTCAGGTCTCAGCTCTGTTGATGGGTGGAACAGCATTGTCCTGATGCCTGAAGTCATTCACAATTAATTCAAGCTAGAGATGCTGCCAGGATAGGACTGGTTTAGAAAGATAAAATAGACTCCAGTGACCTGATATTTTACATTTCAATCTGGCAAACTTATGGTGTGTTTCGCCACTGTTTGCAGTGTTGTCGGGAATAGATCTTCACACCATAACACCATGCACTCATCTGGTTTTTGGTTTGTGGATATTTCTCAGTTTAACCAGATAATATTTTTTCCTTTTAAATTGTTGAGAAATCACAAATGTTATTGAGAATGACTTTCCAAACACCAAAAGTAAGTATAAATATGCAGTTGTCCCTCTTTTGCAGAGTTTCGCAGCTGCTGAAAGTGCACTCTGTGATAAGCTCTTGAAAAAGAATTATCGGAGACATTTTTTAGTAGTGTTGTTAATATGGAGCTCAAGCTATTTAGATAATGTTAATACTCAGCTTGTTGTGCTGGGGAAAGAAGCAAGACAATCCAAATAAGTGTAAGATTTATCTAGCTGGCATTGGAGGTGCCATCAGTGAGACGTGAAGTGTGTGCTCAGCATGGAATGGAGTCTAGATGCTCAATCTTTTGCAGAAGCAAAAACTTAACTTGTGCATATAATATTGTTTTGCTCAGTATTTATGTTCAGATTAGTTATTCTGGGACAGTTTGTGGCATTCTCAAGTTTCCCTTGGAAGATGAGCCTTTTGAATTTTCTTAGGCTAAAGTTCAGGTTTAGTGTTGACATACAGCTATTCAGATATGAATCTGTGTGAAAACCTTGTTAAGTTTAATGAGAATATCATTATGTTGCTTTGCATTTTTAAAGAATTGTTTAATTTTGATACTGTTTTGTATGTCAGTAAAACCTTGGCACCTTGGACATGTTATGAAACAGTGAGTCTGCCTGTCTCACTTCAGTTTTCAGTTTTTGTATTTCTGAGTCTGCAGAGTATATATGCTATTCATCCCACCATGTGGGTTTAAAATAAGGAGAGAAAAAAAAAAAAAAAAAAGAAAAAAATAATGGGGAAAATTACCTATCAGTGTTGAATGCATATATTTGTTCTAAGAGAACTGTAATCAAAGATGCTCTTTTGGAGAGGTAAGAAATCACTATGAGCTGAAGCTCTCAATATGTAGAATATATATCACACAAAATTATTTATCCGACCTTCTTTTGGCATGGGTGAGTAACATCCATGCTGATTTGTCTGTTTACTCATTTTCATTGTTTCTATTGACAGGAAACAGAAACATAATATAAGAATGATTGATCGTAGGATAGAGCCATAGACTGACTCATCCATGTAAACTAATAAAACAAATATTAATGGAAGCACATTTTACAGGAGCTTGTTTTTTCAACGGAGTTGTTTAGACTCCTGAGATTTATCCTAAACAATAGTTCTTGACACAATCAATAATAATTTTAATTGCTTTTACAAAGTGAATTTGAAAACTCTGTGAGAGCAGGATATCTGGAGATGAGTTGCTTTAATCATTCCACAGCCAAAGTCTTGGCAGTACAATTATCCGGTTTTAAATTAAGCCCATGTCTAAACTATGGATACTTAGGAGAAGAGAACTGTCCAGAGTGGTGCTAGCCTATCCAGGGTCATTAGTAATGTACTAAAATTCTTCTTTGCCTACTTCAAAACTGCAGTATGGCAGCAAACTATGTGTTGACTTTGTTACAGAATTTCATAACTGTCTGTCCAGGAAGATTTATTTAATGGGTGATGGTAAAAATCAGGATTGACACAGGCTTATCTTAATAGAAATGGAAAGATTGTTCTCTGTGAAAAAGGAAGGCAGTTTATGTACCATGATGCTTTTCAGATGCCAGAATTGCTTTCATGGAACTAAAGAATGTTTTTCCTCTGCCTGTCTCTGTCGGTAGGAAGTTCAGACACTTTTATCTCTAGATGGGTGACCATCCTCCTGCTACAAACACCATTCAGATATTAGGAAAGCTTCTGAATCTTTTAATGCTTCAGTGTTGTGTAGAGACTCTAACAGAAACATGCATTAGAATCTGTGACTTCATATAAAAAAATTTCTATATTTAAGTTGCAAAAACATTGAACAATACTGATGAGCAACAGAATGGTTTTACAGTATATTCCTGACATAGGGCCTTTATTATTTTCATTATCAAATACTAATTTTCTGTATGAAAGTTCTTGAAGGAGTGTTCATTTACATGGAAGAAAAAGATTATTTGCAGAACAGGTGTCGTGTGCTTACATCTTCTTGTGGAGGTGAAAATGAAGTGTTTAAGAAATGCATGCTTTTTCTGAAAATGTGTTTGAGTTTAAAATGTCTCCTAACATCATATAACACAAAAGCAAATTTCCCAGTATTGGAGTCAGTAACGCTATAACTAATGAAGATTAGCTGAGGCTTTACTAGATTATATACTCAAACTTCTAAGAGGATTTGTCAATAGGGAATGTAGAGGGTTCTTTCTGTTCTTTTTTTTTAAATGCAGATGAGGCAAAATTTAGATCTAGAGAATAAATATGTTGAACTTAGAAAAATCTAAAACACACAAAATATTCATTTTGTAATTCTTTTATGATTATGGCTTAGATCCAAGTCCTATGCTTGCACACACTTCTTCACACTCAGTACTGATTTTGTTGTTCTCACTGTTGCCTTAATATCCATTCCTTTGATGTTGCAATGAGATTTTTTTGTTTATTTTGCTTCTCTCAGCAAAGTCATTTGTATGTACCATATTCAGCTCGAGAGACAACCAATATTTCTCTATCGCACAAAGATGTAACTCTACATTTAAATTTATTGTAAAACATTATGCTCATCTGTAATTATATTACTTTAAAATAAAGCCTTCATCCACTCTAAGATCTTTTGATGTCCCTTCCCTGCTGACTCTTTTTTCTTGTAACCACTTACGTTAATGTGAAGAGACAGTTGAGTAAATGCACAATGAACTTCAAAACCTAGTAATTGTTTTTCAGAAAGAATGAAACTTGTGAATTAGATATGGATTGTAAAAGAACACCAGAGCTGATTAGTGTTCGTTCGGTTTGCCTGCTGGACCGTTCTGACACCTGTCTTCCAGCCTTCCCCATAAATGCCACGGCTGATCCCTCTGTACTGCCAGTCACATGGCAGCCGGGGAGAGCTTGTGGGTGGGAGTTAAAAGACTCCCAGTGAACCTTGTCAGGCTCAGCAATTCATGAAACCCGACATAAAAGGCAACGTTAAACAAAGATGAGTTGGATCCATTTACATGCAAACTGTAGTTATCTGTATGAAAAAAGCCAGGAATGGGTGAATGTTGAGGGGGTTACTATTTCTTTCTTTCCTTTAGGATGTGTAGATAATGAGTTGTGTAAGACTGCGAGGGGGGAGAATAAGCCAACTTTGAAGGCATTGAAAAATTGCTTTTTAGGAAAAATCCTTTTCATCCTAACCATCTGGTTGCATCTTGTT
This sequence comes from Centrocercus urophasianus, assembly GCF_019232065.1. Taxonomy (NCBI): domain Eukaryota; kingdom Metazoa; phylum Chordata; class Aves; order Galliformes; family Phasianidae; genus Centrocercus; species Centrocercus urophasianus. The sequence continues at coordinate 21,034,817 of NW_024884722.1, forward strand.
TACAGCACAGTGTGCCAGTTTGTGCTTATTAATCATGCTTACACAAGTATCTTAATTACTCCCCGTGTAGCTGCTCTGTTTTGAACTCAGAAGTTGACCTTTCTCTTTTTATTCCTTTAAACCATTAATCATACATAATCAACGCCAACGGGGCAGAGCCATGGAGAAGGCTACCCAGATTCCAAAAGCACATGCTAGTCCTGAGAAACCGTGTAGACAAGAGTGACTGCATTGCTATCACTCAAGCATATCTTAATTAATGACAGCTTTGTGTGCAGGCATACTTATGCACTCTAACACAGTTCTGTTCTCTTTTTCTTCTATCTATCAAGGTAACGGTTGCTTCCTTAATTCGTGAATGTCATTCTTTACCAAAAAAAAAAAAAAAAAAAAAAGAAAAGTATGTGTTTGCCAAAACTTTCGAGGTATTGTAACAGGAAAGGATCTAGTTCTTTTTGCGATATTCTATGATTACTTCAGCAATCAAAAGTTTGGGAGGGTGCTGAGTTCCTAGGCTTTGGATTCCTCACTATTATATAACAGAATTGGAAGAGGATGAATTTTTCAAAAATTAGTAGAATAACAAACTAATCCCAATCCTTCCCTGCCGTCCTCATTAAAAAGAAAAAAAAAAAAGTCTGAAAGTAGTGTATAAGACTGAAAGAGCGGGCCTGCTATTTCAGAAATGGTATTCTGCTTTCTAGTATACAAGGTGCATTATAGTACATACAATTTTGTCTGCCCTGAAATTTTTCAGCATGATGGAAATTTCATCAGTATTCTAAAAACAGGGAACTATGCAGCCTGCTCAGTTAGTCAGCTTGTATGTTTGTATACAGAAAAGATTTGCAGGTATGACTTGTGTTTTCTCTCTGCTGCTGTTGGATTTTTGTTGTTTTTGCTATAAATACTGTATTTAGAATTCATGCTATCTAATCTCTGTTGTGCTTACTGGAGATGTGATTTCACTTAGAGAAGCTTTAACTACAGTTAAGGCTCTCTTAAAAGCCTTATGATTATGCTATCATAATAAACAGTTTATTTTTATTGCCACTATGAAAAAAAATATTTCCAAACAAAGCACAACGGGAACAGAAAAAGATGAAAAATTGGTATCAGAAAATCTACATCAGAAGAATTATTAATATTTAATTCAGGTAAAAGCTTTGCCATTCCACATGTGAGAAAAACAATGCATAGTTGTCTCTTTTTATGTTAAAATCTACTTGTTCATAAACTAACTCTACTATGTAGGAGATGAACTGTTACATACAGTCAAGTGCCTACGTAGCCCTTTCCATCTGAATTTTTACTTGATTTGAGATGCATATTTTTCTTTAGCTTTTGCAAAGAGCTCCATGTAGACTCAACATGGTTTGGGTTTTGTCTTAGTGTGCTGGCTCTTTTGATGTTTTTGAGTACTTGAAGGTTCTTGAATGTGGCAAAACGCTTTAAGCACAAATAAGCAACATTTTCTGTTTCATCTGACAAAATTTAAACTGAAGCATAAGATTGTGTAGTGGAACCTTTGCTGGTGGCAAATCGAATTCAGCTCAGTCATAAGGAGGACATGCTGATGACATTTCCTTCCTTGCACAGAGCCTGAAGGTGAAAGGTGGCTCACCAGACTGGCCAAGAAAGACTATCCAGTCCAGAAGGCATCAATACATCAGGGAGTTAGCGATCCATGCAGCAGTTGGTGCATGCAGGGCAGGCCTGTGTTGTTGTGCTGTGCTGCACGTCCTACAAAGCCACCAGCCCATGCTGCACACGTGCTGTGGATGCAGCCTAAGCACCGCCAGTGCCTTGTGGCAGGGAGGCTGCCATCAGCTCCTGCTCAGTGCCAGCCATGCTGCCTCTTGCATGGTCTTGCCTTTGCCTGAAGCTGCAGCAGTGAGTTGCCATGTGTACATCCTGTTTATTTGTAAGGAGACGCAATTAATAGAATTTTTATTGATTGATTGGTTGATTGATTGAAGAAAGCCCTACAGGAACTCAAGGGAAGAAAACAGAGTAACCTTTCCAGGTGTGCTGTGCCCGGAAGCCTGCTGCATACTGCATGGCTCAAGGTTCCCTGCATCTAAAGGAACAAGGGTTGGCTGTGTTTTCCTTTTTTTTTTTTTTTTTTTTTTTTTTTTTTTTTTTTTTTAAATTGTGTTCTGGGTAAAAGCTGCCTTTCAGAATTTGCGGTTGGCTGATCTGCCAGCTGATAGCTTTTAATTCTTACATATGCTGGAAGGATGATGATGTTACACAGAAGAATTTGTGATTGTAATAAATGAAGAAAAACATAAATTAAGTAAAAACAATTGTTCCCATCAGTGCTTGTTAACATGGTGATCTCCAGTACCTTTCCTTTTACATCTTCATTCTCTCTCATTCTTTTGCTGTAGATAACTTTTTTACTTGATCTTCATGTACTTTGCTTCTTTTGCTCTGGATTATTTTTTAGCCTAATATTATGATTTTATCTTAGTAATCAGGAGTAAGGTTGTTTCCTGAATAAAATGCTGCAGTTTTCATCATGCATGCTTCTAGTTGAAAAATTTTGTTTCTAGTAGTCATATCATTAATGACAGTGTGTTTTATTGCCTTTTTTAATCTTCAGTATGTTTTAATCTTTTTGTTAATCTAATGTTCGCAGTTTTACAGTTGAATTTCCATTCACGTGGTTCGTTCTTCTTCTTCTAATGTCAAACTGAAATGTAAAATTTATTACATATTCTGCCTTACTGAAGTTGAAATACATGACTATCTCAAGTGAATCTTGAGCAGTTTCTGTGAAGCTCTTCTTTGGTCTGTTCATTGATGTCACTTCATGAGACCACAGAAGATCCAGAACAGGGGAATGTCTGTGTGAAACCAGTGTTGGATAATTTCAGTTAGTCATGGGAACGCTTTGGTCAAGAAATAAAATTAAAATATCCAGAGCAGTACTATTCATTGGAAAAGAAGCTGCTGGAAATTGGGTGTACATGTTCAGTGTTCTTAAACCTCGGCCTGTGTTGACTATACAAATGTAGTGACGTGCCAACATACAGTTGTTGTTAGCTTCTATAAGAGGAAATAAAAAAAAAAAAAAAAGTGCTCCTTAGCATTATGCCAAATGTTAGTTTTGTTGTTGTTTTGGTGGAGAAAGGGTGAACAGAACTGTTTTTCTATTAATGCTCAAATATTTCCTACAGGTTTAGTAGCTATATAAACTAGCATCTTCTATATTGAATTTTAAGATTAATATAAAAATGGAGCATTAGCTGTGGAAGCTGGATTGACTGTGTGTCCTGTTGCTTCTGTGAAGAGAAGCATAAGCCTAGATTCTATAAAACTCCCAGATACAAACTTGGGAAGTGATGTTTTATATATCATTTTCTTGGCAGCAGTGTTCATTGAAAATATTCCCTCTATCATCACTGACTGCTTGTTTCCACTTCTGTGTCACCTCCTCAGCTGTCCTAGCATATCTGACAGGCAATGTGCTGTGCATGCAGGCCTGAAAAAAATGTTGGAAGGATGGTGAAAAAACCGTAACATCTTAAACTGGTGTCATCACTAAAGACAGCATGCCCTCGAGCTGCTGCCTTACTTCTGGAGGTTTTATTGGGCTGCTGGTGGGGTAGAAATACAGAGCTGTGCTATTTATTTTGGTTTTAATTCTTTCAGAGTTTTGGGGCTCTGTGCTAGAAGTAGCCTTTGGGTAGCTCAGTCCTGTTTGTTTATGGGTTTCCCATGTCATTCAAAGCCCCTCAATACCAGTTTCATCTGCTTATCCATCTGTGTGAAATATCTGTAGTGCAGGATGGATGAATGGATAGCAGATTAAAATACAATGAGAAAAATGTTTTTCTGGATGATCGTGTTAAAACATGCTTGTAAAAGTCTTTGTTCTACAGTGTCCTTGTTTAAAAACTTGAGTACTAACACAAGGAATTATTAATGAATAAAACAAAATGGATGAAAAACTTTTAATTAATATATAATCAGTTTTATTATAGTTAGCATTTGCATTTTGTAGTTTACATTGAAATAAAGATTGATTTTAAGTGGATTCCTAATTCACTGTAATTAAAATGCTCTGTTAATAAAAAGGCAAGTTTCATGGTTGTTTCTATTCCTACATTGCTTTTCACCACCAAATTCAGTAAATGCTTTGGGGGTGGGAAGAAGCCCATTGTAGCCTGACTAAATATTTGTGTCTTTTAAGTGATTGCAATTATGATAAAAGTGATATTTTAATAGGCAGTTAGATGAGTTTTTCTTACATTTATTTTCTTTACACCATTTTCCGCTACTATATGCATTAACTTGTTCATAATATGCATATTTTATTTTTGACTATCATTTGGCTATCATGTTTATATGCTGCTTTGAATATAAAAAATATTCTCTTGAGAAATAAGAAAACCAGTCCCCTCAAAAACAAACAAATGACATTCTCCTCTATTCTCCTCTGAATCCTAGATTAGGACTGACCAATATTTACCAATGCCTTTTTCTACAAAGCCCCTGACACTGTGCTATGGTGTAGATTCATATCATCTGAGTTTCTTACTCTAGTTGTATTGAGGTGATGTTTGTAAGGATCTTATGCGTTCCTTTGAGATCATATTATTAGAAAAAAAAAACAATTTTTTTGGTTTTAAATAAATTAATAATGCTAAAAAATGGGATTAACAGAAGTGGTCTAATTAGTGCCATCCTTTACACAATGTTGGACTGAACTGTAAATCAGCCAGTTACACCTGTTTATGTACTCTGAATCATTTTGTGGATTATGTCAGATGTTGATGTGCCCTTGACATCACTTTGGTGCCTGAGCTAAACCCTTGGAGATGATAGTATTAGCGCAGTGTCAGTTTTGTCATTTGGAAGCCTTCCTCAGTCAAATTGCAGTCTGAATAGAGTCCAGTACTACATAGATGTCTTTAAAACTTAGGTTTAACCTTCAAAGATTACGGAAGGATAACAGAATAATTTTGTTTCATTCAAAAATCAATTTAAATATTGATAATTTTTTTTAAGGACAGCTTGAAGGTAGGGAATATTTGGAGCAAAGTGCTGCTATAGTTAGCAATTTCAGCATGGTTCTTGATATATCTTGTGCTTATCTCCTTATATTATGGTAGCTAATTTAAAAGGTGAAAAATGTCTTGGTAGGACTCATTTTCAGCAGCTTTAAGAAGCATTAAGAAAAAATAAAATATCACTTATTTTTGCACTTAAGATCTCTTAAAATCAACATTTTCATTGTGTTGGTTAAAATCGTTATCTGCTTCTTAAATTAGGAAAATATTCTTTTCTTGATGAAATAGTGTTTTTGTATAACTTTCTGATATCTTGTACTGGAAAAATTATAACCTTCCAGTTAAAGGAAAATGATGAAGATGTGTGTGGGGTTTTTTTTTGTCCAATAAGCTTTTTTTTTTTTTTTTTTTTTTTTTTGAAAAGAAATGGTCATACATATTTGCGGTACAACCAGCCTTGTTGCTGGAAATTGATGACGCAGTTTTTGCTGTGATGCATGCGCTGAAGTCAAGCACAGTGGAGATGCTTTCGTTCCTATCACCTCCTCCTCCTACTTCCATGTAGAGTAGTGATTTTTGTTAGAAGTACTGTGATGATGAGTATGTTAATGGAAATGCACTTTGGATTTGTTTCAATATGCTTCATTGACAAAAGTATGCATTTAATTTAATGGCTGACACCAAATGGACGCCTTCTTTTCTGTTCCTAGTTGTACAGAACAATATTTTCATGCTCAATGGCTGTGAAAGCTCTGCAAGTAATACCTTCTGAAGTCTTGGAAGAAATTCTACCATACTTTGTAACCTATTTCTGGTCTTAAGCAAAACAGGCTCATCTGATTCTCACTCTCAAAGGTATCTGCATTAAGTAGAGGAATAGTGATGGAGAGGGAGTGGCAGGAAAGAGGAAGACTATTTAGCATGTAGACGTGTTACTTCAGATGAAAAGTCTCATAGAAAACTCCTGTTCTTGCTAAAATGAAAGATTTCAGTGCACTAAATTAGCAAATGTCCCAGCATGGCTTGCAAAAAAAAAAAAAAAATCCCCCATCTTGGAGTAGTTGGTTAGCATTTAACTGCCCGTTTGCAGCATCTTTGACACTTGTCAAATAAGCTTCATGAGAAAAGCCTGACAGAGTTGGAGTATGCCATGGCATCGGTTCTTGGTTTTATTCCATCCAACAACATAGTTAAAAAGGCCACGCATATTAATCTAGAAGGTGATTAATATAATCATTCACAATTGATGCTTTGTTGGCTCTGCAAAATCTGTGAGCAGTTATAACATGCACACAGCATGAATGACTTAAGGTCATTCATATGCTTCAACTTGCCTTTTTGCTCAATACAGCCTTTATGAAATTCCTTCATTTGTGATGACTAGAACTTATTACTGGCTCTAAATTCTGCCTGTATGAGCTTTTCAGGTAAATTTATGTTAAGGTTGATGAAGAGGCAGAGGTACTGTTTGGTATTGTCTGTTGTCAATATCTGTTCTTGCCTCCTATCATCCACCGTGTAGAAGACATGGAAGACTATGTCATTAAGGGCTGACTCTGTGACACTCAGTAGGGAGAAGGCAGAGTGGTGGTGTGAATTTTAAGCTGGTTATTTCACTGGGAGTTTTTACATTTCTTTACCATATTGTTTCTGTAGTTTGGTTTCTTTGTTGTGCTGAGTGTTTAGCCGTACTGTTATAGATTTACATTTGGAAATAAGAACCATTAAAGAAAGAAATGTCCAATTAAACTAGTCTTTTTTTTTTTTTTTCTTCCAGAAAGCTTCTTTTGTTTTCTCCTGTGGTAATGGCTTTTTTAATTATTATTTTATTGTTAAAGGTGTAAATTTGAGGTTAGTTTAGAATAAACTTTGATAATACAAAATGTTGAACTATGTCCTGAAAAATACACTAGTTGGAGAAACTAGTAGTTTCAGTTTTTACTGAAAGTCAGTGGTAACAGCAGATGATTATGAGCACAGAAACAATGGGTTACAGAGCCTTTTTACTTTTAGAGCTTTTTTACCTTTAGGCTCTCTTCTCTAATAAATATATCTATAAAACTGTAGTAATTAAAAGCTCTTTATACTTTATGATCTCAGTTCCAAGAGTAGAGTTTTAGCCTAATTTCTTGATGAACAGATGGAAAGTTTTCTTGATCTTAAGTGATTACTGTAGCCAGGCCATGTTCTGAGTCTTAGCAAAAAGACCAGTGTATATTCTGTTCTGTGTAGTCGGTACTTAAGAAGTGTGACAGACATATGTGGTGCATACTGGGTTGCCCCATCACTGATATGGCCATCCTGAGAACAGAAAGCAGTAAAGTTTGGGTTGTTGAGTGGTTTCCGTATACTGTGAACCCAACTCTCTCTCATTTCGGTAGGAGAACACCTATATTTAGCTGATGGTGTTTCTTCATCTCTTGTTTGAAGCAACCAACTACTCTCATTCAAGGAAAACAGTACTAGAACAGAAACAAACACAAGTAAAACTTAAAAGCATGTCACTTTTGAGACTGGTTTTTTTCATGATGTGAACTGATATATTCTTAATGAATTACATGCAAAATCGTACAAAATTTGCATTTTAACATGCAGAATTCTGAAGTATCAGTTCTGTAGCATGCGTTGACCTTTTCTGAAGAATAACTTTGAACATCTTCAAGTAAAGTATTGTTGAACATGTGTTTTTTTTGTGAATGAAAATATTTAATGACATAAGCTTCTGTTACAAAAATTGGAATTTCTTCTTTTGCTGTTAATATTTTGCATGGTATATATCCATAAAGTTTCTGCTTTTCCCTTCTGTCATTCTAATGATATGTTATTTGAGACATAGCGAAGTGCATAGTCTTTGTAACTGAGATGACTTCAGGGTATCAAAGTACTGACTCTTTTAAATGGGTGCGGTAATTCTTTTTAATTGGGAGTACTTGTGATTTTGTAATGCTTCCAATTAGTCTGTGCCAACCTAGTTCTTTGCTTCTTAGGAAGCAATTTTCTGCTTTGAAGTGCTACTCTAATCTTCTAGGCAACCATACTAAGTATGCTTCTGCTTGTGGGCCAGGTCTTACGGTAGTGTAAGTGATTCTGTAAGCACTGAATAAGATATATTCCTTCTCATCCTCTTTATAAGGCTCTGGTACTGCAAATTGACAGCCCAACTTCCTTCTTGGATTTGCCTCAAGGTAGAACCTTGTTTAGTGGTGCCCAACCTTCTCCTAAGTTCTATTTTTTGCCTTTGGGAGACAGGTGTGGATTTTACTTGTACAAAGGCACAGCAATATTTGACTTCCAAGTTCAAGAAGATGAACCTACCCCTGTCTAAGCCAGACCTGAGAATCAAGTAATTTTTTTAATGAAAAATAAATTGAAATAAAGATAAATCATTATAAAGATGCAGTTCTTCTAATAGTACTTGTCTTTATGAAAATCTATATAACTTAAAATATAAAATTATATACAATATATATATGTAACATTATAGATGTAAAAACACACAAGATCTTTGTATGGTAATCCACATTCTAAGAAGTAATAGAACTCGGGTTAACTAAGTCCTAGTTGAGTGTTTTTGTACGCTTTGCTTGGGTATGTGTAGTGAGGCTGTATGTGTGTTGCTTCATACAGAATGTAGATATATAAAGTGTATACATGGAATAAAATATAGAAGATAATTTTTCTTTCAGAAGTTAATTCATTTGCTTTATTCTCTTAAGATGAACTTCCCGAACCTCGTGGCTGCTTAGCTAAATTATGTAACGAAGAATAATGAAACTTTGAAATGATCATGCATGCCTTTAATGTAATGGGAAGATTATTATTAATGTTTTCTTTCCTATAATTCAGTTGTTTGGAATACCTTTGATTTACAAGGACTCTCCCATAATTATCTTTTGAAGTACAGATGTAAGTATACTTTTCTAGAAGTATTAATAAATATTTGCTTGATGTTTTGTCCCACTGATCTTTAATCAATTTTCAGTATTTGTGATAATTGAAGTTATAAAGTTGAAGAAACTTCCTTTTTGTATAAGACGTGAATACTGTTTTATTTGTATGTGTTAAAGATTCTTTGCCATGTCATTTATTTCATTTGACTTAACCATTAGAGAAGATTAAAGGTGGCTTATTTCTTAGACATATGCTTAACAAAGAATGATTTTACAAACATCTGTGCAAAAACATGCATCTTCCTGCTTTCTTATCAGTAAATGCAGCTGTTCCTGTTTTTAAAAATCAGATGAGTGTGATAACACGGAGTAGCAATGTTTGAAAGCTTCATTTTCTGATATCTAAGATGTTTCTTTTTGCTGAACTTGACAGGCTAAATAAGAAAAATAAATTTACATTTCAGGCTGATTTTTATTTTTATTTTTTTTCTCTGAACAGTATCAAAACTTGTAACCAATGTGATCTGCTAAGTCAACTGCAGTTTCTCATCACATTTGCTGGGATAAGGAGATCAAATTCTTTTATAATTTTAGTAGTGTTAAGTTGTATAATTCAGCTGCTTATATGTTTTAAAATCTCTACTAAATTTACAGACCTAAAAAAATATAAATAATATAAATTACTGGTAATATAAGACAAGTAGCTTCTACTTTTGACAAGACAGATGCAACCAAAAAATCCAAGCACAAGCTGTCTTTTTTTAGTGTTTTTATTCATCACTGTTTGTATTGACATATCTGTGCAAGTGAAACAGGAATCATCCTTGTTGACAAAAATAATGTTTAAATCTGTTTGTAAAATGTTATTACTATTTTAAGTAGCTACATTAGAGGTTTGCCCTACCCTTTTCACAGTTCATTTTAGTTTTGCTTGGTTCCTTTATTTTTGAGCCAAATGATGTGATGTGGACATTAGTCTTTTAGAATGGATAAACACATTTAAGCAGAAGAGCCACAAATCCTCATCTCATGGGAATCTCTTTCTGGCCAAAACCACATAAACTAATGGCAGTATACATCTTTTCATCTAGAAGCCTTCTCAAATGGTCATAACATGTTATGGATAAAATACAGCCATCTTACTAATAGTAGGGTAAAGTCTTATTGGCCTGGTCATGTATATTTCATCACCATAGCACATTTTCATTAGTGGACTGTGTAGAGCAACCTGCATGGTTTCTTGGTTCCTTCGTTTCCTCGCTTCTTAGGCCCCTCACTGAAGTTTCAAATGAACTTGATTGTGCTTTGTGCAAGTTTGTTTCTTTTCTGGATGACTCTGGTGTTTCAGTCAGATGGTGTTGTAAAGAAATCTGAAGACTCTCAACTTGAAAACTGAGAAAGAACCAAGTAAAGCACGTGCATGCTTAAAACCCAAATATTATACACTTCTATTTTTTTCCAAACAAATAGTACGGGTCTTTAAAAAATATTAACCAAACCAACAAGTGTCTAAGATGGTGCTGACCGTACACACACGTGCATGTGCACATTAACTAAAAACCCTAAGTATTAATTATAGCACTCTTTTTGTGAGGAAACTGAAGTGCCATACAGGTTTAGTTTCAGTAGTTAGGAAGCCCTTTAGCTGTTGCAAAAGCATAAATAGATTATCTTGGACGTGGCGAATGTTCAACTTAAGCTAGAATGGTTTGCATTGCGCTTAAATGAAATAACAAGTCTCTACTGCAATTGTAGGAAGTCTATTTCACAAATATAGTGGTATTAATCACAAGATATAACATATTCTTCTTGCTTCTTTCCAGACTCCTTTATATTATCTCCTTTATTGTTTCTTGTAGGAGCTCATTTTTTGATTTAGTACTTCAGAAAAAAACTATGTCTTACTCAGGTGGTTCACCTTGAGATTTGATGAGAAGCAGGCTGGCTGCTTTGTTTCTATTGCCCATAAATTCTTGCTTCACAAAATCTGTCTCATACAATGGGGCTAAAATCAGGGGCAAAATCAAAATGCTATTTTCAAATGTACAGATTTTTTATTTTAGCAACTATAAGATATCTGTTGTTGACTGCTGTGTCAGATTCCATCACTATTAAAATTGTTACTGAAAGATTGGATTTATGTTCCAAATTCTCTAGCGGTGTTAACTCTTGATTGTACAGATAGAGTTCAGCATATGAAAGGCCTGTGAGGAAAACATTTCTTCTCATGTTCATATTTGCTTTAATCAGTTTTTTTTCACATCATCTATTATTCCTTTTAGTGAAGAAAAAAAAAAAAAAAGAGGAATTTATTTATTTGCTATGATGTAAGATATATTTTTTTAACTGTTTTGTCATATAGTAAAGGTCCTCTCTCTCCGGTCAGGTTCCCACAGTCCTAGATGCAGAACTTGAAATCTTTGCTCTGAAAAATACATTATTCCAAAGAATGATTAGTATGCTTATCTGTAGTCATTTGCACTCTAGAAACATTAGCTTGATATGATGACTTTTCTGTCTAAATGAAAACAAGTTAGAGAAATAAGAGTGGCAGAAGGTTTATGTGAAGTGTTTAGTAGCAGGAGATCTCTTGGGAGGGATGGAAGAAGATAAAACTGTACTCCTTTCTACAGGTAATTCTCATAGTTAAAGTCTAATATATTTTTAGGGGCGAAGACTTATAACTGTAAAACTGTACTTGGGATGGGTTAAAACTGAGTACCTGTACAAGCAGTATGAAACAACTTTGACCATTATTTACCTGTTATGAAAGTGGTGTTGAATATTCATCTTTACTGGGATTGGATAGGAAATACAGAATTGTTAATTTACAATATTTTTATCTCTGTCTTAATATCACATAAATTGTGTGTGTGTGTATTAAAACCTTGTATTTCCTTTAGAGCAGAATGTTCTATGCAAAACTTGTAAAACCAGGTATAAAATGGATAAGTCATGCTCAAACTCTAAGCAGACACTCTTTTTCTCCTGAGGGGTGAGAAGAAGAAGACAGAAACTTCTGTCAGCACCTGAAAACTGACAGCTAAATAAAAAAACAGATTGATGCATGTGTGCAAGAAAGATGAGGAAAAAATGCTTAAGTTAAAATGTCTTTACTGACCATCTTTAAAATGCCTCTTTGGAAAAATTATGCAACATCAAAATGTGCTACAATAAAAATAATTAACGAAAAACTATGTATTGAAATATGAGTCCAAATATTTGACCGATCTCTTAAATTGTGCTAAGATTTCCTGTGGTGTTGGTGCTTAAATAGTAGTTCCAAATTAAAGAAATGCTGGATATTACGATGATTACTATGTTACGAAAGATGTACATTCCATTTTTAGCAGCGTTTTCTACAGCTGTCTTCCAGTGCTAATATGTTTACCTGTATCAGTTTATTCTAGAAGTCTGTTATTTATCTTATTTTTATGAAGTAATTTTATTTTTATTAATCTAAGTAATAGAAGACTTTGGCAACTAGATTCACAACAGACATGCTGTCTATTTTCTCTTCTTCGTTTATTTTCCTCTTGTTAAAGTCATCAAAATGTTGACAGCTGCATAACTCTTTTTAAAGCTTTCATATCTTGACAGATATTACAGATATTTGTCATTTTACTTACAGTAAGTGACAGCTAAATTAGCTTTATGCTGTATTGGAGGATATCTCAGATGTAGTGAGTCCAGTCAAATTTATATTGCATTTCTTTAATGTGCAGCTGATTTTCGAGTGGTTATTAAGGAATGAACAGCAAAGAGATACATAAAGAATGTGAAAATCTTGAGCTAGCAGATATTCAAGGTTAACAGATGAGAAATATGTTCCCCTTTTATTACTTCTATGATGTTGGATAGTCTGGTTTTTCCTTCATTTTCACTTCTTATTTCAGTTAGATGTGGGGTTGAAGATCTATACATTAATCCTTCTTTAATAGATAGCTACTTTCCAGCTGAGCTTATAAGGCTGCCAGCAGAGTGTAGGTGTTTGTAGGTCACACCAGAAGCTGCTGAGTGGAACACTGCTGGTACTGTAGTACTGTGCCTACCTACCATGCATATAGTAAAATATAGTATCTCTTGACTGATTGTAGTATATATGTTTTTCAGAACATGTGCATTTCTGCTTCAAAAGCTCAAGACAAATTAAGAATGGGAAGGGAACAAACACAACAGAATGGGAAAAAAATCTTTTTTCCTGTCAAGTAAATTATTCAATAACATCTCTGTACTTTTTTTTTTTTTTGTGCTTAAACACATAAATACAAAGTACAATTAAAAATATTGTGGTGTATCTTTAGAGTATTACACTAGGGGGGTCTGCAAAAAAAAAAAAAAAAAAAAAAATTTTTTTGTTTTGGTAGGGGGGGGAAAATGGGGGGGGGGGGAAAAAAAAAAAAAAAAAAAAAAAGTCTTTTGCTTTGGCAGGAGGGAGAGAATGGGGAGGAGGGGAAAAAAAAAAAGTAAAGAAAAAAACTTGTTGCTATTTATCTAGATACCTTAATTACACAGTTAAGTGTTTCTTACAATTGTCTGTTGAAATTGCTGTCAGAAGTGGAAGTTTTATAGTATGATATTTTCACATTTTAGTATGTTCAATGTAGTGCTAATGATAGCGAGACTTTCAAATTGCTGTTAATGTATCAAAGATGAATTATATGTGTTCAGTGTGTTAACCTTCTCTTTTCTGTTACTGCTGCCTTACTCTTGGGAATCCCATCAGTGTTTGGAATAAGCCACTTCAGAGTCAACCTTACCTTAGATCAAAGTAGAGGAAAGTGAAACAAAACACCAGAATCATAAGTGAGTAAACGATTTAATAGTGTAAATGATTTAATAGTATATTTTAAATACCATTTCTTACTAACTTCAGAAAATTTTGGAAGTGAAAAGTAGTATCATCTGATTTTTTTTTTTTTTTTCCTTTAAGTGAAGATTTTTCCTAGCTCTTCTTGTAGGTGTTGTGTTTTCTGTAAATTAGTCATTCTTAAGTGGGCTGAAATTTAAGTTAAGCAATATAGTTTCTGTTACAGGACCACCAAAGCAGGGGCTGTGTGTGTTTACGCACCACTTCACATGCTGAGGGTAGCAAAACAAAGAGCTGAGTGAAAATTTATTTTCTGTGATTATGTTGGATGCTGGCCTGCTTCAAATACTGAATTAAATCTGTTCTGCCTGGAGCTGATGATGAAGCTCTTACTGACCTCTCAGAGAACAGAGGAAGGTTTGCAGCATTGTTGTATGGAATACTATCTTATATAGAATATTGCTTTATGTTCTCTTGGAAGTTATTTTCTTTCATTATTACTGATGTGTGTCAGGGAGTAAATATTTATTGGTATAGAATTTCTTGAGTAACTAACGGATGCTTGTAGTAGGTTTCTCTCTCCATCTGAAAAAAGGGCTTGCTTTATAAAAAATAGGGATGGTCCTATGCTATAAACCTTTATCTGCTTTACTTCACTGAAGTAGACATTTCACGCTATTCTGAATGCTGAATCACTACAGCCAGTGATCCTAACTATCAGTAAATACTAGTATTTGTTGCATTTCACGCCGGTGTTTCCTTTCTTGTTCTTGAGTGGGAACTTTCTGTAGTCCACAAAAATTATATTGCTTATTTAGCTCTTTCTGAAAACAATAATAGGCCTATTCAGATTTTATCTGTAACTTTACTTTGTGTTGAGCTGTATTTGTAATACTGTCATAAACTAGACTAAAGTACTGTTTCCTTGGCTGTAGAGACAGAGTAAATATTCAGCAGGAATACGCAAGCAGAACATGCAGACTGTTTAGCGTGGGTTAAATGTGCACCTATCTGGAACATAACTGTATTAATATTACATCTTACAGATTTGGCAGGAGCCTTAAGAGTGCAGTATTTCAACATAGGTTTTATAGAAACTTGCTGCATAACTGGACGGGATTAATAATGGATGAGATATATCACACTTAGTACAGTATTAAATTCTAGCAATGGAAGGGTGCAAACCAGTTCATAACCTTACAAGAACATTGTGTGCTACAGTAATCTTGGTAATACTGTACAGTCAAATTAACGATGAATAAATGTTGAACTCTGCGTTCTGTCAGAAACAGTACTCATGCAGACTCTTGTCAGTCTGTATGCATGTTGTTCTGAGCAGGTCACTGGTAAAGTCATAATATAAAAAGATGTAGTGGATTATTCTGGCTGCATAACACACTATAAATACAGAGCTATGGGCCTTAAACTGGGAATTTTGCTTGTTTCAGTTCTTGGGTGAGCAACTTAGCATAGGTGTGTGTGTAAGAGTGAGGGAGTGCCTCCCTCTTGAACATCTGATTATCAAAATTATATTAGAATGGAAGGCTGAAATAAATATCATTCTTAGCCAGCAGGCAATTGATTCAGTATAGGCTTTTTATTCCAGATGTGACAGAAAGAGGAGGCAAGACACCAGGGACATACCTTGCAGGGCTCCAGCTTTTGCCATAAAGCACATCTGGGATCTATCAATCAGTAGCTTTCCTTGTGCGGATTGTGCTTCCTTTGTACTTTTACACTACTTTACTGAAGATTTCTGTCACCATTTGTCAGTTGGGAGGATACTGTCAGTCCCCACCTTCTCTCGTTCCAAGGGATACCAAGCATCCGTTCTTAGGAACCTTATCGCCTTCCTTTGAGGTGTTTGGTGATGGATTGGGAAGAAATGGTTTTCCTCTCTCTGTATAAGCTAATAGGTCTTCTGTCACTTCCAATTTGAACTACCAGGGCATCAGAAACTGTTACGTTATGTTTTCTCCTCTGGAAAGCAAAACAGAAATGAATTAGACTCTTTCAAGGTGCAGCAGAATGAATTTTGAAATGTAAAACACTCTTCTCTGAATAGAACAGTTATTACAAAAGACTTTACCTTGGCCAATCGAACTATTGCTCTTTGGAGATGAGGGTAAAATACTTTGTGGTTACTGTAATACTTGTGTCTGTACAGAACTTCGTCTTGTACAGTGGTGGTTTTTTTTGGTTTTTTTTTTTTTTTTTTTTGGTTTTTTTTTTTTTTTAAGGGGCGGGGTTTTTTGTTTTTTTTTTTTTTTTTTTTTTTTTTATTTGTAGACCTACATTTTTTGTAGACGTGCAAATGTCAGTAACTTGTGTGGCCTACTTTTCTGTGGCAACTCAATATCTTCTCCGTAAGCCCACAGAACCAAAGGCCTCTTCTTGAGCTTCTGTAAGGTGGCTGGTGTAAGGACAAGATTTGTCTTATTGGAAATCTAAACTGAGGACAAATTAGAATGAACCATGTGCTTTGAAGAACTTAGTGTCCACTCATAGGTTATTCAAATCACTTATTTCCACAGCAAAATACACTTGGTTTTGAAAAGTAGATCACCCATTTGGAGTGGAAAAAATGTTTAATGATATAATGACTTTCAAAAATTCTATTTATTGTTTATTGCTGAGCGAAGAATGAGGTTTTGTGCTTCAGATTCTTATTGCTGGAACTTTCTGACAGGGACAAGTGAGTAGGACTCAGAACTGGATAACTGCCTGTAGAGTATTTGAAGGAATTTGTTACCGTTTCCTTTTTTAAGCAGACATCTGAAACTCTGCAAAGAAAGTTGTGGGCACTGATACGTTACGGGTTTATATTAAGAGGTAAAAAAGTGAATGTTGGAGTAAAGGTTTTAGCTCTCTGCATTTGCTTCATAATTAAAATACAATCCAAGCTAGTAAATGCCTGAAATGTGATTGTTATAGGCTTCTCTGAATTTTTATTAGGCATTATGAAATATTTGTTTTAACTTTGAAGAGTGCATCAGTTAAAAAGTGATGGTACCTCAGAGAAATATTTACAATAAATGCCAAGTGACTGAGCTGGCCTCTTGTTACTTGAAGGGTTAGTTCTGAGGTGGACTATAAAGTATGTTGATGAGGAAGTGTGGAAGAAATTTATTGAATTCTTGCTATCTTCGCAGGTAAAGGCTTTTATCTCCAGGACTCCTGTACTTGTTAGGACTATACTTGCAGATCTCAATCAAAGTCAAAGTAAAGTTTTAGGCAGCAGTGAATGATAAAACTTTATTTCACAGAGTAATACGTAATCCGAATGACAGTTAAAATCTGGAGAAATTACTGCCATCTTCACTATACTGAGGGAAATTCAGACATCTGTGGTTATTGGGTTATTCCTAGTCATTTAAAATGCTGCCTAGTCTCTGAATTATGTTACCAAGCTACCTCTCAGGAGACAAAGAATAATGCATTTCTTTCTTTAAAAAAATGTAAAAGTTTTGAAAAAAAAAGTTAGGATTTTTCTGTTTGTTTGTCCCAGTTCAAGATGGATCTTGTGTGGTTATACAGTTTGAAAACTTATATTTTAAGGAATGGTACTACTTCAAAAAGGAAAAAGAGTTAAAATTTCTGTCTGCCAGGCTTTCATGTTGTAATTGTTACAAAACAATGAAATCAAGGAATTGCTAAGAATGTCTTGTATCCTGCAGTCCCAAAAATGCTGTTTTGTTTTTGAAGCTACAGTTGCTTAGCAAGCAAAGATGCTAAAAGATGTATCATTATTCTGAAATAGTTCTTGCTCAGATTCTAAATACATATTTTGTACATATATTTAATGCTAGTTGATGATATTTTGTTCTGAAATCAGTAAACAATAGTCTGAAACCTTATAAATATTCATGTGGGATAATTGCCATTTGTACTTCATCTCCAAAGTAGATCTAAACTGTAATTCATGATATCTTTACACTTCTTCATGTTTCCTTTGCAGTCACACTTAGAGTTTTACTGTATTTTTAAATATAACTTCTGCTTTTGCCTTAGGTTTTTATTAGTTTATCTTTTTTTCTACTAGTAACACCAGCCACTTAAATTTCATTCTTTGTATTCTCCCAGAGTCCAAAATAATGCATGCTTATCTAGTCAGACCTAAAAACTAGTTGAGCCCTACCCTGTCTCTGTGATCATTACAATATGTATACCAATACCCATAAATATAAAGAAATCTGTAGACACTTTGCTGGACGAATCTGCATGAAAGCATTTCTACCATCAATATATTTTTCTTGTTATAGATGTAAAACCTTTCATGTTTGTTAGTTGGTCTGCGTAACGGCAGAGTCCCTTAGCCCTTCATGATATGAGTGATTTCTTTTGTCCTGACATCCAAAGGTGTTAAGACAAATCCTGGGTTTGCTCTCCAGACGCTTGCTTCTGTTTGAGCATGCTATCAAAGTCTTCTTAGCAATTGGTAGTGTGAATGTAACTGGGTGATATCAGGAGCTGGGATTGGAATTCCTTGGATGGGAATCTCCTGGAGATTGTTTCTCTAGTGTCTGTATACATAGGAATATTCATGAATAAATTCTGCACAAGTGAATAAAAGAGGAAAAAAATATAGGTAGTTGGCAGAAAAAGAACTGTGTAAAAAAAGATTTGCTACTACTTTTTTTTTTTTTTTTTTTTTTTAGTATATTAGGTTGTTTTCTTGATTTAACTTGTTTAAATTGAACTTAATTTTATAATAACTCTAGGGTACTCCTTCAGTGGTGGTGTGGATTGGCAGCTTTTCCCCATTCCCTCTCAAATTCAAAGCTAGAGGTGAAACCTCACAGATAACTGCTCTGCAGGAATAATTCTATGCAAGAATCGGTGTGACACACTAGCTCACTGTCAAGCTAGACTGAAGAATTTTGGACATGTTAACTCTTTCTCCAGAACTGCTGTTCTGCTCTTTTTGTCTTTGTACACTTGTCAGAGTTCTTTTGATACCTTGTCTTCGGCCTTTTTGTGCTTTCATTGTCTCAAGAATACTTGTTGTCAAGTGGCAGCTTATCTTCAGCTCTTCTCTGTTTTGTTGGTATTTTATTCTCAACAGCCTGCAATTAAACTTATCCAGTACAGTCAAATAGTGACTAACTCATGGAAGAGTGTAGTAGCAGTATTTGCAAATTCTGACAAGACACTCCTGAAGTGGAGAAGGTGGATCACAAAAATAGAATCAAATACAGTCTGTGCTGCTGGTATCCTTGATGCTTGCTATGGAATGTCAGGTCAGAGATGCCTTCTGAAATAGCACTCTGCATTCTGTTATAGAGGAGGAAGATCAAGGCGGAAAACAATGATGTAGGGAAATTGGCATGCAATATCAAAATATTGGATAACTTAAGATTCTGTGCATTTTTCATGAACATTGCTTAGTGAATCAGAATTACAGAACCTGTTTGTGTTTTCTCTACATGGACAGTATCTTATCTGAGTTCTCTTAGTTCTTCTGGAGGCATATAACGTAACTGAAAATATTTATTAGGATAATTCACATTGAGTCTTATGTTAGCTGACTACAGGTGTGGTCTAGATTTCCACTTGCTTGCTTGTTGGTCAAAAATTTCATCCAGAACATCATGCATTCTGAGCACAGGATGCACAGTTGATGATGTTATGTTCTGAGTGTGCTATAAAAGCAATATGTTAATGCTTCCAGAAATCAAACAAGAACAATACCCACACTCCATACCTTCCTGCATTAAAAAGAGTGCTGGGAGGAGGCCCCTTGTTCCAATTATGTGTATGGAAAACAGGGTCAGAAATGGAGCACCTCTCTTGCAAAGTCATCGTGGAAGTAAACAAATAATCTGTTTGGAGAACTGTATTACATTACCTTATATTTTTGCATTCTGTATTGCATTCATTAGGAAGACGTAGTGTCATACTGAAAGCCTCTGAAGTTGCGAAGCATAGCAAATATTTCGGTTTTTGGTAAGTACAAATAAGCAACGTAATCATCACAGATTATGTTGTGTTTAACAGTTCGTTTTTAGAAATTTTCCAAGTTAAAAATGATTGCATGAAGTATTTGCTGATTATCATAACTCGGAGCAAGTGGGTTGGTTATGTTTTGGTGAGTATTTTGTTCCCCAGGTGGCTTCATTCTCCTTTCAGAGGAAGTGTGAAATTCGCTGAGAATTTCAGAAATCTATTTCAGATGTTGTTTTGAATCAGTTGTTTTGTTGGCCCCATGTGAAAGAATAATTGGCTTTTTCTTTCAGTGCCAGTGCAGGTGCAGCTTACTTTTTGGAGTAGCTATAGTTCATCTTGTGTTTGAAGTTGGGAAGACTCTTTCCTATGTTAGAGCAATCCAGTGATAAAAAAACAAAAACAAAAACAAATGTGGATGGGTAAGTTTGGAGTTTCTCCTTGCAAAACCACCAGGATAGAAGGAAAAAAATTTTCTCAACCTTTCTAAGGAAAGGTACCATTGTATCTGTAGAAATATCTTTTGTGTTTAATGTCTGTTTTTTACGATGTCAGAAAATTGTCTTGGGATTTCTAAGGTGAGTACAGTGTGTAGAATTTTGACAACTAATTGTTGTGTTTTTGTTTTGTTTTGTTTGTTTGTTTTTCCTTTTGCACCATCACATTGAAACTGAGTATCTGGGCACCACTCAAATCGTACTGCACAGGAAAAGAAAAGTCAGACTAAACCAGGCGGAGTTAAATATTCGTCTTAGGCTGTGCATTTAAATTGCAGCTGCCAACTATATAGATACCTTACCATTGTTGCATCCAACTTGCATTTCACATGCTCTTCATAATAACAGTACTGCCGACCATCTTAAATTCCAGTATGACAAATAGGGATTATCTCTATTGTTACAATCATAACTGTTGTTTTGTAGTTCGTTTGTAATGGTACATGGAACCATATGCTGCTTTAATGCAAAATTTGCCAGCCACAAAAATCATTTTTCTTTGCCTATGAAAAATATTA
Organism: Centrocercus urophasianus; assembly: GCF_019232065.1. Taxonomy (NCBI): domain Eukaryota; kingdom Metazoa; phylum Chordata; class Aves; order Galliformes; family Phasianidae; genus Centrocercus; species Centrocercus urophasianus. The sequence continues at coordinate 21,055,496 of NW_024884722.1, forward strand.
CTCATATCATATCTCTGGGGCTTGTTTGTAAATTTCCTTAAATTGATTAGGAAATATCTTTTTTTTATTTTTGGGTAGAAATACAGATTTTAATCACAATAATGTACCAGTGTAAGGGTGATTATAACCATGATTTACTTCTGTAAGTTACAGAGATCTCTTGTGATTGCTCTTTCTCTACAGATCTGTATTATCTGCTGCTTTGTCAGTATGGCTATTTCCATATGAATATCTAAACTCATTAGAATAACATTCAAAGCATGGTATGCTGCATTACTGTGCAGTTTAATCATCGCCACAAGTGCTCCTCTCAGCAATGCTATAGGCTGATTTTCTGGTTTTTGCAGATCACTGCCATTGTTTGCTGAGTGCCCATGTGGGAGCACTTTTTGTGATCTAGTGCTTTGCCTTGCATAATACTGATCCAGAAAAACAGCATGCTTGCAGAGAAACATTAATTAAGTGCAAAGAACGAGTTATTCCTTGCTTCAGGGTTGGGGGGTGGGAAGTACAGCAAATAAATTATCTCCTATTTGTGCAATGTTTTATGGTTGTCAGCTGTCTGTTGCCAAAGAAGCACCATGGAGTTAAATGCTTGTGACACCTTGCCCAGTCAAGGTACAGCAAAAGCCTGTTATGGAGCTCGCTTTGTGACAACCTGTGCTAGTTTATATTAGCTTAACCAATCACTTTTTTCTGTGCTTGGCAAAATTTGTTAAATTAATTCAGTTGCAATTAGCAGATTTATGGGAAAGTACCCTGTTATCCTTTAATTGGAGAGCATAAAACTACAAACTGAATCTGCTGGTTCTATTTGTGTAATAGGCAATCTATCTACGACAAGGTTTGATCGATGGAGTCGTATGATGCCCTTGCCTTGTTTTATATTGGCTGTCAGCTCTTAACTGGGACTGAAGTATCTGGGTAACAAAAATTGATATAATGACTTAATGCGCCTTATTCTCTTTGAGCTACATCAGTTTAGAGCACTTCTGAGAGAAAAATGTCTGGAAAATATCAGGGAGTCATTTATCAACCTGTTTTCATTAGCATACTGCCTAGCACTGGCAAGGATTTGAATAAAAAAAAAAGCAGGATGGTACAATTTATTTCAGGTCTCATATTTCTTGGATGAAAGGAGACTTCTAATAAATGGAAAATATAGAAAGATGCATTTATTTCTGTTTTTTTTTTTCCTAAATAAAAGCCACGCAAAAACATATCTTCAGTGTAATTGATAATAATGCAGGAAGCATATATGCATGAAGATAATCAGAAAATTAGCAATATTTTTTACTGCTAACTTTAATTTATTTGAGGAACCTTGCTGAAAAACCACTTGTCTTCTATGTGTATGTATGAAAATTTGTGTGTGGGAGTGCTGGGGGTTTGTCACCACAGAGGGCTTTACAAAACTTAGAATCTGATCTCTTTAAAGATAAAGCTGTTCAGCTATTCAAGTGTCTGGTGAGAGGGAAGTGAAATAGGTACTGATCAAAATGTTTGTGTAGTGGGCAAAATGTGTGCAGTGTATCAAGTCATTTGTCCTACCTACTCTTACGATGCTACCCAGAAGAGGTAATAATAACTGAAAAGCAGTTGTGTGCAAGCAAGTCCTTTTTTGCATGAAATTTTTATGCATCAGTCAGACTGCATACAGTGTGCCTAATGTATAAAATAAATTGGTGCATAAATCAGATTATGAGCAGCATGTAGGCAAGCCTGCATTTGCACATAGGAATCAAATCCAAGCATGGGAAATTCCCATTTTTCCTCTAGCACAAGGATTTATCAGGTATAAGATGCATGCTTAATTTAATAATAATGCAAAAATAATTTAAAAAACACTCCCCACACATCCTGAAAACACTGGAATACAGGAAGAACCTGAAAATAGGAGGAGTTGTGGACATGCACAGCATTATATTGTGACTCTTTCTATAGCTTTTAATTATGGCAAGGGTTTGGAATGCCAATAAATAGAATGTGATTTATGATTGGTATAAGCAATTGCACATGGCTTCACATTGATCAGTATGCAGATTCCCTGACATAAGAAGTTATTATCTATGACAGATACTTGTCTAACTGCTAATTGAATTGCACATTTTTCCATCAGTGTTATCAAACTACCACCTAATACAGACCGTAACTTTGTTTCTCTTAGAATGTAAAAATAAAACTGTGATGAACAGCAAGTGTCAGAATATAGGTTGTCTGACAGTAACCACTACTTATTGATGCAACTTGTGCTTTCTATAAGATGACAATGTCACCCAGCGTTACCATGACTATCAAAATGAGGTAGGTACTTGCTTTTTTCTACAACTTGGTAGAAAATCTCTTAAATCTAAGTATTAATGAATGCAAACCAGAATATTTTTTATTTTATTTATTTATTTATAGGTTTTCTTAGTGAAGATATTTGAGCAGGAACAGTGCAATACCGAGCTTAGCAAGCTTTGTCTTTAGTTGGTACTCACAGCAGTGTGTGCTTCACACTTTCTTTCTGTTTTCTTTTGTCTGATCTATAGTAACTTCACCCTAAACAAAGGAGCGTTGTAGTTTTATGTACGCTAAACTGTTGAGTACATACAGGCTCCATTCTGCAGTTCCATGCCTGAATATGTCCAGCAATTCCACTTTCTTTTAAAAGTACATAGCACCCTTAATAAGAAACAGTACAACTTTGCGTGAGCCCACCCTGAATAAGTGTGTAATACCTTGTAATACCTGTATTTGTTGGTGATGGAACAGTGTAGAACTATCAAAACTACATAAAAGGGATTTACAATGAAATAGTGCAAGTATACCAATAGAATAAGATGACTGAGAAACAGGAGGCCTGCTTTGGATTATAATCTACAGGGTCCTAGTTCTCCATCCAGCCACTTGCAGGGGACAGAGTAACTGCCAGTTATGAGAAGTTGATGTGGAACAAAATGGAGCCCTATTTCATCAGTGTGGCAAGAAAATTCCCCTATGCCCCTATACATTCCTTGCATTGCATTACGGATGCTATTTCATATGGTACTCAGAAAAAATTCTCACTCTAAACTTTAGAATTCTTCCAAATTAGTTCAGTACAGACTTACAGATATTTTCAGTGTTGAATAAGACCTTGGTGTTTTTCTGAGTTTTTTTTTTAAATAACTTTTAAGAAATTTTGCCGGGTTCTGAAACTTGCCTCCCCACTGTTTCAAGAAGTTTGTAATGGTTTGAAGGATGACATTGCAAATTAAATGTAGCATTGCATGTAAAATTTCAGTCATTTTCTATGCAGTTGAGCAATCTTTTTCTGTCTCTAAATATATAATTTACATGAAATAAGCAGATGTTACATCCATTGTATCATGTTTCATTAAAAAAAAAAAAAACAACAAAAAACAACACAAAACTTATTACATCCAGTTTCTGGATAATATGACAACAAATAAAAAATGAAAACTTTTTGGGCATTGCAGCATGACAGAAATTGGAATTCCAGTTTTTGTGTACTTGGTATTTTCACACATATACAACTAATTAAACAAGGGAGACCAGCCTTGGGCTTTAAATTGCAATAAAATGTATCCCTGTGCATATTCTGAGTGGAAGTCAGCGTGATATACTTTATATATCACTTAGGACATGTTCAACTAAACAGTGTGCAAAAAATTTATTTTTAAAATTATTTTTAGACATCACTTTCTGTTAATAGATTACAGACGGTACTTTTTCCCCTGTCTGGCCATATCTCAGTGGTAGGTTCAATGGAGAGAACTGTGTATCTTAAAATCATATAATTTCTGAGTGAAAGTTATGAAGAGCATAAGGATGGGACAAGATGTGAGAGGCATACATAGAACAATTGCTCTTCAGATTTAATGAAGCGCTTCTTTTTTGAAATTTTCTAAGAGCTTCTTTAAAATGATGGATTAAGCTTTCAGACCAAACGTACAAGTTAGTGGAAATTATTATTGCACCAATTGTTCTGTATACTGAACAAACTGAGGTACTGAAAAGCTGAGAGCAGAAATAAAATACAGAAGGGATATAGTTCATAGGTTAGGTATCATTTAGGGGAGTAATATATATTGTCATGGTTTCTGTTTTTAAATTCAAACTTTTGTGCACAGTTATAGAGTGGTAAGTCCTTAATCTTTTATAAGAATATGGTCTTTAGTTTGTGTGTGTGACTTCTTTGGATGTGAAAACATAGGAAAAGAAACTCTTCTTAACAAATTGGTATTTTGAGGAGCAGACAGACTTGTTTACAGCTATCCTGTTGGGCATTGAGAAGAGGAATTCAAGTACTCACTGTACAGGCTAGGCCTTTCTCTCTCTGGATTTGGTCTGATGTAGGCTAAAACAGCTGGAAAAATAGCTTACGAACATTCTCACATAATCACAGAATTGTAGGGGTTGGAAGGGACCTCCAGAGATCATCGAGTCCAACTCTCCTGCAAAAGCAGGTTCCCTACACCAGGTCGCACAGGTAGGCATCCAGGCAGGTCTTGAGTATCTCCAGAGAAGGAGACTCCACAACCTCCCTGAGCAGCCTGTGCTCAAAGATATCTGTAATTTAAAATTAAATAAAAGGTCCAGTTTTTGTTCTCTCAGTGTGCTGCACAAACTGGGGACATAAAAAGCTCTACAACATAAAAATCCTCTTGCTGGAGGAATATTTTAGTTGGATATAGATGCCTGCAATGAGGTCACTAGGATTGCTACAATATACCACCCTTTCACCATCCTCTTTTCTAATTTACCATTGATCTGCAAAGCATGAATAACTTAAGAACTGCTTTAAGCTCTGATTATTGTTTCTGGTCAAGATTCTCTTTTGCATCTTTAGTAAGTGGAAAATAACATGTTCTACATCCTCTCTTAATTTTTTCCCTGCTTACCTTTTTAACATCTTCCTTGTTCAAGGGCCATCCAGCATTGTGTAAGGCAGAGGCTATCATGTTTGGTGACTGGGGAGCCCATGATTTCCAAGAGTAATGACTTCACTGTGTTTCCCACCATCTGAAACAATGTAGAAAAACATTTTTTAAAACACTTTCATCTGCCAAATTTTTCAGAAGGACTACGCTGTTGTAGGCTCTCAAAATGTGCTGTCTCAAAAGACAATTTCTGTGGGTGTATATGAAAACATTTATTGGACTTTTGATCAAAGACATTCAGTCTCTGTTTATATGGCGTGCCTTCCCTTTATATTTTGCACGTCTTGATAATTAAAGACCATAGGAGTGTTGAGAAATACATCTATGTGAATGTAGTGAATTAGTAAATAACTCAGATAAACATGGATCAGAAATTGATTTTTTTATTAGGTGATGAAGAAAATGCTCATGTATTTTTAAAGTGAAGTTCACATGGGTTCAATGTGATGTAATCTTGACACCTTAAACCATAAGAAGTTAATACCAGCTAGTATGGTTGATCAGGATGGGTTCAAAAGCCATAACTGCAGTTCTGCAGTCTCCATAACTGCAATGAGGAGCATCATTTGTTAGTCTTCGGATCCTTGAAATGTATTTGTGAACGGATCGTGTTTTATGCATTGAGGATGTAATGGAAGAGTCAACCCATCAGTTGTCTACAGGGAGCGGTTTGACTAGAGAGTTGGGATAGCAGACAATGGATATATTAGGGCAAAGCTGATTTAAAGAGCATCTTAATGCATCTCAGGTAAATGTGAGGAAAAAAAAAGTTGATTGCAATTACTATTGGAATTGAAAACTGGAGGAACAAGAGTGACATTGCACTAAGGTGTAGATATTAGTTGCATGGGGTTATAATGGAGCTGTTTTGAATGTTTTCCATTAATAAATATATTTTAAAATATGTTCAACTGATCAGTGTGTACTAGAACACATAATGGTGTTTCACTGTGAAACAAAATTTCAAAATAGTTTGCGTTAAAGCACTTGGAACATAAAGATGTAAGGACTGAAACAGTTTTTATATCTATTAAGACATCTCACTTGTTAGTGTCTAGCTACATAATCTGTGTAGCACTCTGCAAATCTTCAAAGCATTTTGAAAAAATATGTGATGAATTGTACAGAAGAATTTCCAGTGCTGTGATGCTCAACAGTTTATATAAAAAAAAAAGTGTGTGTGGGGAGGGACAGGGGGGCTACTGAAATTATGAAATGAGTATTAGTGGTTTAGCAATTACTGTAAGTAACTCTTTTTTTTTTTTTTTTTTTTCCACTTTTCCTTTCTTGTCAGACTTCATCTGCACAAAATCTCTTATCTTTCTGAAAAATGTATATACACTCATGAGAATATAAACACATCATTACACTTTCACGACAGATAAGCTTGCTCTGTTGGAGTGTAAACTCATTTTTCTTTAGGTGACCTTTAAATAGTATTGTGCTATTGGATGGGATTTAAATCAATAATTTTGTCAAAACAAAATACAGAGGTTTTTTTTTCTTTATCATTTAACCAGTTCTTTAAACTATAGAAGAATAATGGATTTCCATGTCTTATGATCTATGAAGAAATGCTCTAAAATTCACTTAACTAGTCTGAAAAGATATTGTCTGTCTCTGTTGTTGTTGCTAGCACTTAGTTTTCTTTGAAAAACGTTGAAACGGCAGGATAACGTACAGTGTAACTGTAATTAGTGACTTAATGCCTTTTCTGCATTCACATTGTAAAACAACAGTGTCCCAGGTGTGAGAAGGTTAAAATGAGAAGTACCCAGTAGTTATGAAGCAGCAATAATGAGTTTCCTTCTACTTACCATGGATTTGTGTGATATACAACTTGCAATTAAGCATGGCTTGGTGATTCAGTGATTAATGTATATACGACTCCTAAAGGAGCAGCACAGGCCTCCTGTCACATCCTTCATGATGTTTACAGCTGGGTACCTATTAACAGGAAGATGGAAAGGGCCATTTACAATTCAGTAACCTTTATGACAGTGAACTCTTTAATCAGCATTTTATTTCCTTTGTAACACTTTAGTCATCTACAAATGTCAGAATAAAATAGAGCTATGAAATATTTAGGATCGGCATGTGGAAATTGACTTCCTTGATTTAAGCTGCTGTGTCTTTTCATTTTGTTGTTTTGGGAGCTTTTAGTTTTATTGAAAGACAATTTATAACTAAATGCTCCCAATAGTGACTGGCATTAGGGCCGGAGAAATTACAGAAATCTCTGTTCTTGTTCTGTAAAATGTTGATGGTTGCTGTGCTGGGTAGTAATTATTTAAATAAAACCATCAGCAGTGGGGTTCAGTGTTCAGAATGCTATTTCAGTGCATGTAGAGAAGAGTGGGTAAGTTGATGACAGAATATCTCAACGTGCTCATAGAAGTAATTAAGTATAAAAAAAATCCTAAAATGATTTGTCATTTATGTGTACCTGTGTACATAAAATGTGCTTAGTGTTTTATTATTTTCTTGGAACAATCCTGGGGCTCTTATGCTTTCACAGTAATTGTCTTGCACTTTGATGACAATCATCGCCCCTTAGCACAAGGAAGAAGTATTCTCCCTGCCTCAGTGAACTGCAGTAGAAATGCAAGTCCTTCTAACCAAGTATTTCTTTTCATGCATATGTGAGCAGTTTGTGTATGGGTTATAAATTGGCATTTAACAAAATCTTGTCTTAATACATCATACTTAATTCCTTATATCTAGACTATTTTAATATGAAGAGTGACTTTCCAATTTTAACATAGCATTATTAGAATCAGCAAACTGGAAGGGATTTGCTTTGTCCTGAAGGGCAGGCCTTAGACCTGTTGGGAATTTTTGGAACTTTTGATCTGGTCTAAATTTCAATTAAAACATTACAGTTATATTGCTTGGGCATGCAGCGTTTAGCCCAGCATGGTGTTAGTTCAGTTGCCTGCTGCTATGTTGTAAAATACTGACCCAGTTGACTGGAAGTGTGCTTTCAGGGTTATTGTTAATTTCATATCACAGTGGCAGATCAGTAACAATGATGGTAACTTCCTGTTCTGTAGGTGTTAATGAGGTTTAATGCAGTGGGGAGATGAAGATTTCATCTGCTGATCTGTGAGTGGAAGCTATGTCCTCATCAAAGTAAACTGCTTTATCTGAATAGGTAGTGATTTTGTGCATTGGTGTTTATTTTTACAAAAACTGAAAGGAAAACGTGCTCTTAAACATATTCAAGATTTGAAAGGCTTAACAGAAAAATATTTAGCACAATTTTAAATCCAGAGCTTTTCTCACTTAAATTTTTGTTGCTTGGCAGAAGAATTTGGTCAAAGAAAGTATTTGGACTTGCAAGCCCCAAAGCTTTTAAATCTTTTCTCATTGGTACATACTGATTTATTAAAAAGTACTGCCTTTAACAAGCCTACTTATCCCTCAGATGTGCATCAAAACTCCAGACAGGTTGGGCAAACTATGAATGTTTCCTGCTTTTCAGGAACCCTCTGTTTGGCCCCTTTACTTGAAGTTGATGTTGGAGTTGTATGGCTTGTAGGCTTAATTCTGAAATATGGTGATGTTTAGGCTCAGTTGATATATCTTAATCATGACTATTCTTTCTTAATATCAGTATGATTATGTAATGCAGAGACTGAGCCAAATGAGTATTTCATGAAGTTCAGGACTGTGAAGACTAAAGGAAATGGCCAATTTTGTCCCAGAAGTTGTGTATGAGAGGCAGTATATCTAAGAGATGCATGAGATTATAGAAGATGGAAATTTGAGCAACTACAGCTGTGAGAATGAGTTAAAAAAAAAAAAATCACTATGGTTTTCAGCCAGTCTGATGCAAAATGGAGGCATACTATTGATATAAAAACATATTTTATCACACTGAAGCTTTGAGTTTTTGTCAAGCCAGTGAATAGCTGAGTGGTGATTGTTGGCACCTTTGGCGAGTGGTGGTGGACAGACTGTGTGTTTGTTATCCATGGCTACCCTGTTAAATAGGAATACACCTGATGAAGTAAAGATAGTGATGGTTAGGGAAAAGATGTAGAATAGCTCATGTAATTCCAACGTGGATACTTGACTCAGTGAGTCCATGTAAGGGTGTAATTTTTGATGATGTATTGTTCAGCTTTTACTGCTGGAATGTTGTATACCACATACCTTTTGGAGGAGCATAATGTATATTATTTCTTTAGATAAGGAGTGAGAAGTGAGCAAAGGATGTAAATCAAGCTAAGGAAGAATATGTATTTAGCAACAGTGAGCCTGAAACACTCGGATTAATTCAGTGCCATTCCTATTGCTTGAAAATAAAACTGAAAGTTTAAAGGATAAAAGTGATAAAGTAGATGTAAACGCAGCGTATTCTGTTGGCATTAGTACTCTAAAATAAGTAGGTGTATTTTATAGTTGTATCATCCTCTAAAGCAAAATCCCAAATGTTAAAAGCATTGTAAGATATGGGAAAATAGAGAGGCATAATTTTATTTTCTGAGGTTTTATGTTAGTCTTTAGGGGGAGGTAAGTGTTGGTGTTTTCCCTAGTGGTTGGCGACCCTGACCGTGGCTGAGGAGTGGAAACTACACGATCTTTGAGGCTTTTTTCAACCCAGGCCGTTCTGTGATTCTATGAATTTCACTGCCTGACATCCCGCTTCCAGGGTACAGATGTCCTGTTCAAAGATAATGGAAGAGGCAAGTGTACGTGCAGGTAAATGCCCCAGTGTATATAGTGAGAAGGGAAGCTATGGGAGTCAATGCTACCAGGTCTCAGTTGCTGGGAACCTTTCCTTGGGACTTCAGAGGCTTAGTGTTTTTACAGGTCTCTTGCAGTTTCACAGCTGTGAACCACTGCCATCTTTTTGCAAAGATTATTTAAATATTTATCCTTTCTTGCTACTTGACCTTTCCTGCGTGGTTCTGGTTCCTGTGGCCAGCTTGCTTTGTGTTTCATGAGCTCAGTAAACCGTGGCCTTCAATTCCCTTGTTCTAGTATTTTCACTTAAGACCAGGAGTGATGAGCAAAAGGTTTCAGGCTCAATCCTTGAGCAAAGGGCCGCTGTGACAGGGATTATTATTTATTTGTCATCTTGGATGTAATAAGCTGTAGGTACAGCATCGAGAGCCCTTGATTTATTGCGCTGTCGACTGCCACTAGCAGGACGTCTGCTGTACCATGCAGGATGAATACCACACTGTCAGCTCTGTCGATCTGTCTCTGCCACTGCGCTCTCTCTCATAACACATTCCCATTTCATGCCAGAATACATAAACAATCTTTCATTATTTTGATGCCTTTTTCATATTTGTTCTTTACAGAACATAAAGTTTGAATTTATGGGTTTCCTTTACATTATTTCAACACACTCCACCATTTTCCGGGTTTGTGGTTTAACTCTCAGAAATTGGCTGCCAGGTGATTTAGTTATTTTGGCTTTCTAGTTTTATAGTTATTTAATATCACAGTGCCAGATACTGAGAAAATGTAGTGTATAGTAGGTGTGGGATTTGCAGTCAGACTCGTCATCAGCAAAACACGGCCATGGGGATGCAATGTGGAAATTAAAAGCTAGGCATGCAGAGCAGGAAATACTCCCTCCAACTCTCTTTTTTAATTTATTTAAATACTTTTCCAAAGTATTTCTCCTTAGGTGCTGTTATGAACGTAAGGGAGACCTGTTTAATTGGAAAAGAACATGTGGATAGAAAGCAAGCCATTTCCCTTGAATAATTGCAATTAAGGGAATTTCTAACACAATGGCAGAAACATTGCTTGAGTTCTTCCCTTATGCTTACTGTATCTGAGGGGAAGGTAAGGAAATGCTGTCCAGAAAATTATCTGCTTCATAGTATGTGTTCTTCATACTTCACATTAGTGATCTGCATCTGTTTTCATCCTCTAATTTTGTTTATCTAAGGTTTCTTTTTCCTTTAATGCTCCAAAGCATATTACTTGTCAAACTCTCATGAACTGAAAGTCATTGCTCAAATGAGTGAACTTAAATGTCACTATAAATACAGCAAGCCAAATATGAATATATGTCAAAATAGTTAAAAATGTGTTATAAAAAAATGCTTATGAGTGGTATTAAAAAAATTATTGCAAAATGTGAAGAGCATGAACCAGAAAATGTAATGTGTTCCTGCCAATGTTACAGGCATACATAACTGGGGTCATGTGAACATGCTTTTAGTCCATGGACACCAAATTAGACCATAATGTCTTTGGGGAGGGCATGGAGGGAGAAAGGAAGGTGTTGTCTAATGTGCTCTGTGCAGGGTGCTAGGTGACAAAGATCTGGTTCTGAGTGGAGCTGAGATGCTACAATTGATTTACTATGATTAGTACCATTTCTTCAAGTTCCTCCTGTGCGCAAACGTTTGCAAGGTAGTAATGCATAACTATTTCGTCGTATCACCCTGTGTTTTCTAGTTGATGTGTGTTAACAATAAAGACTTATTCATAGCTAAGTTTGTGTGCGAAGCTTGCTAAATTGGTATTCAAGAGTAATGTGAATAATGGCTCTTATATGTTCATCTGTTGAGTAAAAGTAGGGCTATTTTTTTTTTTTTTCCTTTGGTCAAAACATTCCAGGGTACTTTATAGAGGCAAGTATTTTTTTTCCTAAAAGGAGAGAGAAAGCATGGCTGTGCCACCGAAACTGTATCTATTCAAAAGAAACATGTTCTAATTGGCTGTGAAAATAGGCATGTTTCTCTAGGATGTTAACAAACGTGGATTTCACTGTATAAATGGAAGATAGTAATTGTCAGTTCTTCCTCCTCAATACAGCCTTCATTAGGACAGCTGGGAATATGCTTAGCTCACATTACATAGCAAAGATTTGTTCTTGCTGCAAAGAAACCGGAGTTAATTAATATGAGAAATTTGTTTTGTGGTCCTGGTTTAAAAAAAAAAAAAAGGCTGTGCAGGTTGGTGTTGTCAGCAAAAGCTGCTTGTCACTTTGACCTGCTCTGTTAAGTGTTTGATGTGTTTTCTCAGAGTAATCTGTGAATAACATTACATCCAACCAGCAGAGAAACAGAGGGAGCGATAGCAGAATTAATATCTGAAAGCGTTGATAATTATATATCAGAATCTAATTTTTAGCACAGAAAATGTGTTAATGACAGAGAAGAAAACAAAAACCACTAGCTTCTCTCAGCAGGATCCAAAGTGTCATTTATTATTTCTCAGCTGGATATCTATCAAGTTTATGGGTTAATTTTTCTGTAGACTGTTATTTATGGGTTTTTGTTTGTTTTCAGCCATCATTACTAACAATACGGTTAATAGCAATCATTTGTTATCCGGCACCAGCGGTGATGCTTCAGATGCGAGCAGTGAACTGAGAATACTCATTTGGTAGCTGAATAAGGCTTTGACAGGGCCCATTTATAACAAGCTCATTCCATAATGTCCAGCCTATTAATAAAATTTTGTTGCTGTCTAATTAGAGATGTCTGATGTGTATAGTAGCACAGCAAAGAAGACTTTCTTCTGCTGCTCTTCAGTTCTACTGTGTCGTATGCACAATGTATTTGAAACCAGTGGTTCAGGAATTAAAAGTAGGGTGTTACTCTTGGTTCTGTCTTTCATAACAAGTGAAATGGAATATGAATTGTATGGCACTAAAGCTCTGGTCAGAACAGAAATGTTTTGGGAGAAAGTCGTCTGTTTAATTAGTGATGGTCATCTACAAGTCTATTCTTTCTCCTCTTTTGTATGTTTTCTTTTATTGTCTTAATGTTCAAGTTTCAACTAAAAATAACAAAGTAAAATTACATATGAGATATAGCAATTACATGAATGTGGAAATGTATGCAGGCAGCATGTGGTTCTTGGGTGTGTCAGCATGTCTTTGAGAAAGGAACGGTTTGATGCCTGAGGGAAGGGGTTCTGATGAGAGAAAAAAGCTTGGGTTAGGTTGTTGGATTTTTTTTCTTTGTTCAACAGCTTTGAGACCTAGGGAAGCACCAGCATGCCTTGCACTTAGCACTGAGGGAAACTTGGGAGTTTAACTTGGTCTGCAAACAGCTTCCTGCAACCAAGTAGATCCCAGGGTGTTTGGAGCACCTCGTGCAGCTCATGTAGGGATCATATGGTTGTGTTTGTGTTGATAGGATCTTTCATTCAAACTTTTTTGTAATATTTCTTTAACAGTGAATCAAACAGTGCATTCACAGAACTGTTGTGAGTGAGTAGTTTGTAAGCTGAAACACAATTAGGTGAAAAGATTTCCTCAAGGCCACAGAAGTTGTGGGCAAGGACTGCAAAGGCTTGGTTCCTCAGTGAGTTATTTCGTGCCAGCTTTGTGTTTCTGTTCCTAAAATAACCCATCAGGAAAATTCTTGTTCTGGTTTGTTTTTACAGGTAGAGTCAAGTATATGATAATGATGCAAATGAGTTCATTTCCTTTTGAGAAAATACTTTCGCTTGCTTAGCCATTGAAGTAGTGATAGCATATACTCTACCATGCTGCTTTTTCTCTGCTGTACATGTATGTTTGAAGAACTTTCTCATCTGTAACAACTGAGGTGATTTTTTTTTTTTTTTTTAAGCAGCACCAGGCTTAAGCAAGTATTTCAATGCTAATTAAGAAAGAACAACTAATAGAAGTTTTTCATACTTAGGATATTGCACTTCTGAACCAAGAAAAGGCAGTGGGCAAACAGTGGAGAATAATTTAATATCATTTCATTGCTAGGTAACAATTTGTTTCCTTAGTCATCTTTTGTTTTTTTTTTTTCAGTTGAAATTTAAATCTTTGTAAATTACTTTTTGCATAAAGCCATGACTGCTTTCGGTGAGCTATTTTCGCCAAATATTGCTTCTAAGCCATCATGTTTAATGCAAGAAAATTGTGAGGCTTTAACTTTAAGCTGCCATGAAACTGCTTTGTGGACTTCAGCTGGCAGAGAATCTGTATGTGTTGGTAAGGTTTTTTCCCCCTAAACTGCTCTTGACGTAGAGCTTATCAACCCTTAATTAGTGATACATTTTCTCCTTGTGATTTCTATTGATGTTTTGTAGAGCTGAAGATGAATTGAGCCTCAACCTGACCAGAGTACGAATTGTTTTAGAAAATTCAGCAAACATCTCTCTCTCCCTTTCTCTGTCTGTCTCTCTCTTTCTCTATTCCTCCCGATAGGAAAGGTGAAAAGCTGCACGATAGAAATCAGGTTCAGTATTAGTGGTTTTGCTTGCCTGTGCAATAGAAAACGACAAGCGTCAGGGCCTCAGTCAGCAGATCGGGGAGACGCAGATGGGAGGTGAAAAGCTCCCTCGTGGCAGCAGCGGGGCTGGGATGTGATTGTGAGCGCCAGGATGAAGTCAGCACTGACAAAGTGTGCAGATTGATGGATGGACAAAGCTGGGAACTGGATGTGAGAATGGATGAGGGCAGAGGGGGAATTTAACACAGACAAACAGAATGAAAGACAGAGAGGAATTGCCTGCTACAGTATTCCAGCACTCAGAGCCCACAGCAATTTACTTACTGCTAACCGAACACAGGAGGATTCTTTGCATCTTTGCAGATTTTCTTAAAATATATGAAGAAACTGAGCAGCAGAAGGAGCTAACAAATTTCTGTTAGTGCTTTTTATTGCCATCTCTCTCTCCATTTTTTTTGAGACTCACTCACACTCAGTTAATTCAAACTGAGCACTTGATTATTTTCAATAAGTTCACACAGTATGCTAGAGCAGGATAAATTTTATTTCCACAGCCGTTATTTTAATGTTTCCACTAAATTTACTTTAATCAGTTATTGTTGCTTTTATTATTATAAATAAAAACATTTATTTCCTTTCCAACCAAGTTCCTGCTAGGAGGCACACCTTTGGTACTGCATTCAGATGCATGAGGATAATAAACCCATTATGTGCATTTTCTTTTAAAAGAAGAAAAATCAGTTGTTTTCCCACTTACGTAGATTCTCAGTGCTGCAGTATCATTGTCTATTTTTCTAAGAGAAATAGACTCATAGCTTCAAACTAATACCGAATTTTATTTACAGGAGAAGATCACAAAGTGCTTTTTATTTATTTCACTGGCTATGTAGAAGTGGAGGAATTTGAATTACTGTGTTGGAACAAATCAGAGAGTCTTAATGTTATTGACTGCTTTAGTTTTTTAAATGCAAATATTTCAACAGACAAAAACAAAGGTTTAGGTATAACTCCATGGACAAAAATTTTGTCTGCTGGCAACTTCGGGAGACTGCATTGGCCTCAGTGGAATTCCTTCAGATTCAGAGAAACACTTAGAGGACCATGTCTTGGCCCCAGCCTCTGCCTCCTCCCCACCTTCTGCAGCTGAAGGAGAAACTGAATGCAGTGTGATAACAAGACATTTCCATGTAGTGCCCTAATGTGCTTTCAACTGGGGAAAAACAATTGATCGGAATAAAGAGAAACTATTCTTCAATTGTTGGCTTCAGTAGTATGGTGGAAACAGCTATTTACACAGTAATATAATGTGTTTAATTGAATTTTAACAAAGGCAATTTTGTTCTCTGCATGTCAATGTATAAATTGTTATTAAGATAATTGTAGTATACTGTTTTTACTGATGAGTTTTCCAGGGCGTCCATCAAACACATTACCAGCCTTAAACTGGAGAATATGTCTTTATTATTAGAGCCTCCAGACATCTCCAGGGAATTATTTTGGACTTGAAGAGGGGCATGGAGGCTATGTGGGAGAAAATTAGTATGGTTCATGTTGGATAGCATGTTTGCTAATCGGTTGTGGAAGCCTGTGGACACATATAGTGTTTTCAGGATGTGGGTCCTGGGAGCATTGAACTTGTTGCCAGTGTATTTGGAAGACTCAGGATCTGCTGATGTGAGCTGTTTCTACCATCTTCTATTTTACCTTGCACTCTCGCTTTAAGGAATTGTTGCACCAGGTGGGGTAATTTAGGTCACACTGATGGCAGAGAAAGGGATGGTGATCTCTTAGATAGCTATAATTAATCTTCTTAAAAATTATTTCTAAGAAAAGCAACTGGCTGTTCACAAATTTTTAGCGCTTTTTGTTTAGGAAAGGTATGATTAGTGGGGAAATACTGGTGGTAGGTGGACAGTTGGGCTAGATGATCTTGGAGGTCTTTTCCAACCTTCGTGATGCTGTGATTATCAAATATGTCAAATGTGAATGCTCTTACTGAAACTAGTCAATGTTTTCTTAGAGGATAAAAGATTTTAACTTAGATTACATAACTTATGTTTGTTTAATTTATTTTTAAGAGTGATTTGGCTAACCTCAGGATATGACATGCTGCATCCACTGCTTTTTTAAGGAAGCAATGATGTGGTAAGTTCCTCTGGAAAAGGGTGTTTGATTTTGTGTTGAGGAGTACTGTGAAAGGAAAAAAAAAAAAAACCCTAAAATATGATATGCCATTTCTCCACTTTTATTCTTCCATTTCTCTTAAGATTTTGTGTAAAGAGCTATAACAAAAATTAAGATCCTATAAATCCATTGTGCATCCTGAGTGTTTAGAGGTGTGATTTATTTATTTACTATGAAATAAGACAGTAGGGTACTTACTGCTTTGGGCAAGTTCTATTGGGAGCATGTCAGATCAGATATTACTGTACGTGAAGCCCTGATATAAGCCCCTTATGTCTTGTCATGAGCAGACCCCTCTGATACGATATGAGAAGAGAATATTAATTACTTGTTTGCTGGATACCCTTTCTGGTAAGCATCTGAAGAAGTACTGTTGGTCATTTATATAGGCAAGTGTAACTTGAGGCCAGTCCTTCTCAGTGTAATTGGATATTTTGTGGCCTGAGTTGATTGTTTTGTTCAGATGGATTTTGTCATGACACCTCTTTAATATAGATTGAAGAGTCAGTTTATTTTAAGTTGAAGATGTATAAAATACATCTGTAGTTTGCAGTAATTCTTTTGTTTCCTTCCCGTTTTGCTTTATATTTGTTTCCATTTTTCTCTGAATAGAGATTTATTTGCTTGTAGTACAAAGGCAAAGTACTAAATACAGTATGGCCTCATGTTCATTGTACTTTTCCATGATCTTTTTTGTAGTCATTTAGGCATCAGCGTTAACTGTTAGAGCTAAACTAATGGCACAAACTGATCATTTTGATGAGGAGGCACCAAGAAAAATGTCCTGTCTTCCAGTACTGAAGCAGGTGGTTTATGTGATAAAGAGCTGTTAAGTACATTCTAATAAACTTTTCTTTAGTAGAATCAGTATACTTTTAGAATACTAGTGAAGTAAAGTACCATTGTCTTTCATAGACAATGTGAAAATCTGTTTATTTTACTCTTTTCTGTACTGTCTCACATAATCTTCTATTTCCATGCCAGGCAATGGGTTTTGAGTGTCCTCAAATTAAGCTTCTCCAATTGGATAATGAAAGATATTTGACTGCCTTTATGACAAATTACTAACTACTTTCTAGGTAACTCATTAATTCATCACCATGGTAGTTCCTGATTTAAAACAGTGGAATAGCACTCTGCTTTCAAAGGGGAAACATACTGATGACCACATCGTTTGGTTTTGTTGGTGAACATACTGCAAATCTTCCCTTGTAGTTAATGGGTTACTTTCTGGCCTGGTTTTCTGAGTGTGCATTCATTCAGAATTGTTACATACATAAATTCAAGGAGACTTTGCTTTTTAAAATCTTATTGAAGTGGAATTTATGCCCCAGGTTTGATATTTAAATTAAAGTATTAAGCAGAAAAAAAAAAGACATGCTAGTACTAGACTTCTGTAGCAGTGATAGTTTTCATATAATATGTGGGACATTTTTATTAGCTTGTTGATTTAAAAAAAAATAATAATCGGGTATTACAAACAAGTAGAGACAAATGACTCCACTCCATTTTTACTGATTTTTTTTTTTTTAACCTTTATTGTATAGCCTTTACAGCTTACCTTAATTTTTATAAACAATAATGTCAGTACAATATTTCCTCTGTGTAAGAAGAAAGCAAATCTGTTTATAATAAATCTTAGTGTGGTATGTGTGCTATCATTTCCTTCATTTGACCTTGGTGGAGCAGGCTGATGGGGCAGTGAAAAGTATGATATGAAAAATGAGTGAACAGAGCGAGGTGAGCAGTGAATCAGTCTTGTGTGTGATTAGCTGTGAAAATCTCACAAACATGACTCTGAGTCACTTTTCTTTTTTCTTTCTCTCCTGTTTCTCTCTCAGAAGTGTTTCTTTTCTCTGTGTATTAGTCACTTAGAAGTTAACTAACAGAGCAGAGGTATTGTTTTAGGACAAGTTGTGGTTTAATGGTTTTAGGTGATGAGAACGGTAAGGGCAGTGTGACTGAGGGTTTACTACAGAAAACCACAGTCCATTTAGATTTGTATAGATCTATTGCTAAACAGCAATACTCATTGCATCATATTTAGGGACATGAATGTGAAGCTGATTTCGACACTGTACTGCGCATCTGCAATTGTAACTGCAGATTCAGTGGCTAGTCATTAAGATCTTATTTCACCATGTCAAACACTGTAAAAATATAATTGCATAGCAATAAAACAAATCTTGTTTGAAGTATGCATATAGGGTGTGCACGCCCTTGAGTTATTCCAGGAACATTTTATTTTCTGAAGTTATTCTAATTTGTGCATCTTTTTCTTGGGTAAGGTGTTTAAAATCTGGCTTTGTGAGTGGTCACGATTAATTTGCCAAACTACAACAGAGATGATTTTAAATTTGGAGGTCATTTTGTCCGCAAGGAAATTGTAAACCCGCAAAGATGGCTAAATCATGTGTTCCTGAACAGTGTGTAATTGCACTGAATACTGCAGCAATTTCAAACTGATACTGTCTAAACAATAGAGTAAGATACTTCAGGGTTATTCCTTGTGAACTGTTTGTTACTTTTGCAGTGAGCTTTTGTAAATGTAGATGAATTCTTGTCTTGCTTAGATTTTAAATGAAGCTTGTAAAACGTTGCTTTTGCTTGGATTTTTGGCCCTGGTCTTAGTGCATTTTTGTGCCCTGTGTCAAGATCAGATCAGCTGCTCACCTGGTGCTGCTGCAGCTTCTTTGTGCCTCAGCCCTGCTAGCTCCAGCTGTGCCCTGATGAATTTCTCTCTGGAGCATGCACCTGCACACTGTGCCTGTGGCTTCTTCAAGGTGAGGGGACCACTGTGTCTTTCCTTCATAAATCCTGGAGCAGATATTAAGAGGCCATCCGAGCTTGCTTACACACGTTTGCTTCTGCCTGATTCTGCTGGCATGGATTTGGGATTCCTGGGCATCTCACGATTCTCAGCTGCCTATTTCTGGAGATGCGATAGCAGTGCAAATAAAGCAGCCTTTTATGCACAAGCCTTTGAAAACAGTATTGCTTGTGGGATTGTTTTTTTCCAGGCAGTTTGCTAGACTGAACTCCAATTTAGAGAAATGCATCTTCTTAACCCATCTCTGCCCTGCTTTCTGTGTAGTTTGCAAACCTGGACACATGTACCAGGTAGTGTGTTACCCTGATTGATAAAATCACACTAGGAATTGCGCTAATGTAATTAAGATTAATATTATGCCATTTGAGGAATTGGTTACACATTGAACCATCAAAAGAGCTTCTTGCAGTGCGAACTGATGTGTTTCCAACTTATTCAGGTGTGAGGCTAGGACCTCATTCTCCGTGTATTTTGGGTAACTTTTGAAAGATGGTGATCCATACCATAAAAAAATCTACTTTTACTCTAAGGTGTCATGTCCTTTCATTGAAAGGGCTGTGACAAACCATAAGAGAGGATGACTTTATGAAGGGCTGTACATACTGTAAATGTTAACTGTCTTCATTTTGTAACTTAGCGGCCAATTATCAAACCCATTTAGCGAATAGGAATATTTTGGCTTCTAATATCTTTATAACACAATCGTGTGCTTTAAAAAAAGAAATCCTGCCTTTTCATTAGTTTGGTTGCTCTGAGTGGTGTGCAGTTAGATCCAGAAAACACCATATCTCTGTAATCTCATAAAATTTGAAGAGTTGATAATGGAACTTTTTACCATTCAAGTACTTGAATGTATACAATTGACCTGGAGACCTGAGGTTTTTATTTTTGTACCTGTTCTGTGTAACATCTTCCTTGTTCAGGATTAATGCACTCTGCTTTTTTCCTTTTGAAAAACAACTTTTTTAGATTGTGTTTATGCACAGCGAGCATGAATACATTTTTTATATTGGCTTGAATTTCAGTCTGATGTATCACCTCATTAGCAGCTCCTGCTTTTAGAAAATATTGAAAGACCTGTCTTGGGGGGCACAGAAATTCATTTTTCAGCCATTAACCTGCATTTTTAACACTCTCAAATAGGTCGAGAAGTGAAGGTGTTTATAAATTATACTTTGATTGAAATATAACAGTTTTTGCTCTTCTGACACAATTCAACTCTAATAGTAGATATCATTTGTTATTTCCTGGTAACTTCAATAAGTGGACATGTACTTGAGGAAGGAGGAGGGTATTTTCACCCTATGCTGAGCTAATCCCTTTTTCCTTATCATCTTTCCCTTTTCCTTTCTACCCTCCTCCCACCTAAAATCCCACCTGTCCCTCATGAAGGCTTTTTGGCATCTCTGCTAATGAGCTGATGCTGTCAAATTCATCTTTTTTTAAAGAGATTCTGAATCTGTTCTCCTGAGGTGAAATATCAGGGCTTTCAGACTGTATTCTTCTTGTAAAATATAGCCCAGATCCTTTATGATGAAATAGGCACTTTAGAGGCACCTGGGCTTATCTTTCAGTTTTTCTGCTCAGCTCTGTTATGCACAAAGGTCTTTTTCTAGGTGACATATCATGTTGTATTCCAAAGTACACTTTCTTTTAATTTACAACTTAATTTTCAACCTAATTCAGAAGATTGATACTATAATGCTATTTGCAGAAGTATTGAAATGTCAGTAAGTTTTATTGTAGTAATAAAGAGAATTCCATATATCACACACTCTATAGGGATCCTTGCTTTTTGCATAGATCTTCATAGCAACAACCAGTGGCTAAATGCTGGCAATCATTAATTTTTAAAGAAGACATGGTTATGATGAGTTGAGAAATTAAGTCCATAGTGAGGAATGAACTTTAATTTTTGACACTTTTTGTTAGAGTCTTAGGGGAGACAGAGGTAGATTGGGGGGCAGGGGAAAGCATGGTAAGGAAGGAAGGAAGGAAGGAAGAAAAAAAATGGCCCAAATCCCAGGTTCCTAATACTTAAAATGCTGTCTGCTCATAAAAGATTTCAGTCAGGGAGAGGCCATCTTCGAGCTTCTCTTAACAAATGGGTATCAGTGGTCCATGAAATAATCAATGTCGATAATCCATCCTAGGGTCTGCCAATATGTTAATGGCTCTGCCGCATCGTTATTGCTACAAGGCCATAAATCATTTCTGTACCAGAATGCTTAGCAGTCGAGGACTCAAACCCCTAGCCTGGAATAAAATGCTGTCTCTTAACAATTAATGTCTAAACATTTTGCAGCTTTGTGCCTTGATTGTTTTCAGATGCTAAAAAAGTAAGTAGGACAGATTGTAAATCAATAAAACAATAAGACAAAGTGTTTTAATAATAGAAAGTCTTGAAGTAAATCATAGTTCTGTGTTTATTATTGCTTTGGAGGTTATAAATAAATAGTACCAACTGGTAAAGGTTTAGTTAACAAGGAAAAATAAGTCTGCTATCGACATTTTGGGCATATGTTACATTTTCACTTCAGAAGATGAGGTAGATGGGGGTTAGCTTCATTATTTCTGTTTTTAAAATGGGAGAATTGGAGCTAAGAAATGCTTGTATAGTTGAATTGCTGTCCAATAGGAAGAAGGCCTGTTCTCTGCCCAGCAGTGCATCAGCAAGCTGGGCTGCATCTGGAGAATGCAGCACCTGGCCACCACTGCAAAGCTGGACTGCAGGCAGTCCAAGGGACTCTTCTTCTTAGATAACAGAGTTGGATCAAACTGATTGGATGTTGGTTAGTTTGTTTCAATTTAGATCGCTATTAAAGGCAAGGTAAAATGTGAGAAGTCATTAATTCTGTATTGTATAGACTCAGCTTATTTGTGCCAATAGCTCTCGCTCTGCAGCTGAGCATTGAGCTGTGCTTTGGAATGGTGGTTGGCACAGAATAAACCAATGTGGATGTTTCTGTGTGGAGGAAGGGTGCATGGGCCTGCCCTCATTTCCACTTCATTTCTGTGTTCAAACGAGGAATTATAGATGTCTTTTTTATTTCAAGCATTAATATTGTCTTTGATATTTTCTAACTAATGAAAGAGAAGCTTAATGTACAGTTGCATTACAAAAAATGTATTAACTATCATAAGGAGTCTGAGTTTATGTAGCATAACGTTAATGACCACCTGTTGGGGATGAACAGTTTTCAATAGGAGGTAAATATTGTTTGTTTTTTCTTCTAATTTTGGTCTATTTGTATCCTAATGTTTCATCTCACATTATAAAAAGCAGTTCCTTGGTATGTCTGTACACAGCTGACGCCTCATCTTCATGTTAGGATAAGAATGACTAAAGAAATGTGTTTTTTTTTTTCTTCCAGGTATTGTAAGGTGCCCAACTTGTCAGCATCATTAAGGTCTTCTATTTGCTGTGCTTTTACTTTTTCTTTTGTAATTTTTTATTTTGAAGCTTGCTTGCCAGGAATGATGTTTTCTCTGAAAGAAAGGATTTGAAGAACATTTTAAATGTTAATACTGATCAACTGACCCTATGTGTTGCATTTAAATACTGTGCTGTTTGCATGAGTGAGATCGCAGCAAGTTTCTTATCTCAAAAATGAGAAACAACCTCCTCCTCCCTGCAGTGGTGTATAAGAGAACACAGGGAAGGTGGCTAGTAGTGGTGGAAATGACAAGTGAGCTCACAAGTTATTTATTTATTTTCAGTGCATTGCCTTGCCTAGCGTTAAGCAATTTGATACAGTCATAGTTTATTTTGGTGTTCAGGATGTAAGAGCAGGAAGGAGCCAGAAAAACAGTGGCTTGGTATAGACAAAAAGACAATTAAAACTGATATGACTCTTAGAAGAAGTGGCAACAGCAGCCAGGATGGAAGTAATTTATTCAAAAAATTGTCCAAATGCATAAACTGCACTGATGTATGGTATGGTGGTGGGACAGTGGAAAATGTGATAGTTGTTTCCGTTGTGTGAATTACTCAGGCAGGATGCCTTTGTGAAGTATGGGGGTTTGTTTAATGTTCTGACAACAATTTAGATCCTGTTATGGTTATTGCAGTGTAATGCAGTAGTAAAAATTGAACATGACACACCAGCAATTTATTATTTGTGTGTTTTTTAACCTTGAGTATCGGATTGTTTGTCCAAGCATATCCTTTGATTTGCTATGAAATTTATTGTTGATAAAAACAATCAGATTTCCATTAGAAGCAAAAAAAATCTTTTTTTTTTTTTTCTTTTTTTTTTTTTTTTGCCACGAACCAGAGATTTAGAAAAAATTCAAGCTCCGCTGCAGGACTTATGACAGGTAGGCTTATGACATTATATGGTAATTCAGCATGAAAGAATAATTGTGACACTCTACTTGGTGCTGGAGTATAATCGTGCTGTGAGGTTCAATTCACTGAAAGGCCAAATTATCTTCAACTACATTAGTCTGACAACCTATAATGCTTTGCAGAGGCAATTTGTAGATGTTTCACAGAATGCCAGCAAACATGGCTTACCATTATGTTACCCATTAACAAATTTGTGTTGAGGAAAAAAAAAAAAAGTAACTTTTCCATTTTCTTAACTGCTTTGAACTCCAGCATACGATAAATGTGTACTGGGTAATAATGGTGTATGCTTTGCTATCTGGTGTTGATTTTTAAACCTATGAGGGACATTACCAGATAGATTAATTTTTGAAGGGTACTTTTTCAGAAGTACTTATATTTCTTTTACACTTGAAAAGCAATGGCCTAGCTTCTGTTGAAAGAGTAACAGGGAATCCAAGTGAAGGTTAAAAAGCATGACATATTTTTGCCATAAAGAGTAAGCAGTAGTGAACTTCTTGGAAATATTGCTGTGCTGTAGCTTACAGAGGCTGAGTGTATGTCAGTGATTTTTCTCTCTTGATCAAATGGGACTCCTGGCTGTTAGAAAATGGCATGGCCTTGACTGCCTTACATGCACGTTATCTATCTTTTCCATTCTGAACTTCTGAGTAGCTGTAGAAGGGTGTCTTGTGTTTTTCTGAGAATGGAATTTTTGTTTCCTTTTGAGTCACCATATTTCCTAACTTCTTGATGAAGCTGATCTCAATTTGAGTGCTGAGGTAGTTCAACAGAGTGGAATCAATATTCATTTGTCAGTGCAACACATAGTTAGGTCAAGATGAAGATCCCTTTAAGATCATGTGTTTTGTGGTCCCAATCCATACATGAATTTTACACCACTGTGAAAGTACATTATCCCTTTCATGACAGACATGTGGAAAAGACCTGTGCCTCAAGATTAATATTAGATGGTATTTTAAAATGCTTAGAGTTTGCCATCTGTATCTTGCAGTAGAAAGATTTCCCATGTGGGTTGCTCAGGTGCCAATGCAGTTGGTGAACCTCTAGCCCAAAGGTGGGTGATGATTTCTCTTGGGCTACTTGCCTGCTGGGCACAAGTGGTTGCTCTGCAACTTAGTGACTGTTTTCAATGCAGTACAATCATTTCTGTCTGCTTTTTGAAATAGAATTTAGTGAATTGACTTGACAGAGCTTTCTTAACAGCTATGTGAAGAAGTTGATACAAGCTGCATTAATGCTTGATGCTGAGTTGCTCTTTTGATATCATCTCCTATTTGCTCTCTTAGAATTGGCTCCAGTGATGTATTTAAGACGTTCCAGTTATTTTCCTAAATTCTGGGTCGAGGTGGCTTTTATTTTTTTTAATGGAAAAATGAAATAACTGTTGCAGCAGAAGAGTACCTTACCAGTGTTCAAGCTGAGAATAGACAGAAGGGTTTTATTGGTACTTTGTATCACTGAGGTTAACCTCGTTGTAAAATACCAACTGCCTACAAGAGCTGCCCTGGAGAAATATTTTTTGAAGTCCACACACCAATATTTTTTTTTTCCTCTTTGTCAGCCCTAAAGTAAAATATAGAAAGAAATCTGCCTCTATCACCTGCAATAGAACCAAAGGGAATGGCCTCAAGTTGTGCCAGAGAAGATTCAGTTTGAATATTAGGAAGCTATTCTCTAATAGAGTGGTCAGGCACTGGAAAGTGCTGGAAAGGGGAAAGTGTTTGAGTCAATATGGAGATGTTGTACTAAGGGACATGGTTTAATGTGGAAATGGTGGTGGTGGGTGGATGGTTGGACTTGGATGATCTTGAAGGTCTTTTCCAACCTTAGTGATTTTATGATTCTATGACTTGCAGACCACATTAGAAACTCATTTGACAATTTTAGTAATTGCAGACTTGCAATTACTTGCAAAACTTTCTGTGTTTTAGAACTGCTCGTAATTAAGTTCACAGAGATATGAGTTCAGCCATTGCTTCCAGTGGTGACAAAATCGTGTTCTGTATTGTTTACTAAATCTGTATTGTTTACTAATGGCACTTATCTCATTAACATTCTCTGTAAAGGAATTAATCTTGGAAAGTTATGGAAAGAATTGTTTGGTTTTTGATTTTTCATTTCAGAGCAGTGTCAGGCAATTGTGCATCTTGGAGTTTCTGAGAAAGTGACATGTGCTCTTTCCCCTCCTTGTAGTTAATAGCAGAGAGCGTTCAGCACTGCAATACCCAAAGGGAAGGTTTGAGTGACTGCACGGGGAATGTGGATTGTTATCATTCCAGTCACAGGGCATTGCATGAAATCACAGACTCTCTGCTCTTCAGTACTGCCACTTCAACATTGCAGCCCCAGTTACTCCTACTCTTCTTTTATGCTATATGTAATAATGTTTTATTTGATAGTGGTGGTCTCCTTGGTGTGTGAGGTTTTTTTTTTTTTTTTTTAAATATATTAACCCCTAAATCTTCAGGCATTGGAAGAAGTCAGGTGAATATACAGAATGCTAATAAATTTTCACAGAAAAGTGGATCTTGATAGGAAGACCAACTGCATAAATATTTTATTTAACTTCAGTATATGATATTGCAATATCATTACCACAGTCAAACAGTTGGAAGAAAGATAAAAACAATCTTGATTAAGTACTTGGCGTGGCAAAACTTCATGCTGGAAGCATTTGAGCAAGTTTTGTTTCTCCTTCAGATGAAAATTTGCATATCTCCCTGCACTGAAAACTTGCTTGTTGGAGGAGAAACTGATATGGGTTAATTTTCCTTGCTTAGAGGAGTTCATGACTGTGGACGATATGATTAAACAAGAAATTTTTATCTGAAGAAAATACTTTAGCCACATTTGGACAACTATACCTTTTCAGTTCCAGTGGAGTACAGTAATGTTTTATAGCAATTGGTGTCAGTGTGTTAGGGCAGTAGATGCCTCAAAGAGGGACTCTGCTAATAGAGAAGGAATTGGCCCCAAACTGGAGCAAGTTGCTTTTAATTTTAATGGGAAAATCTTGAAGAAAAGACTCAAACATCAGGTAAGAAGGGCACTGGATAATTTTAGAATAGGAAATGTCTTTTAAAGGAGAAAAAAAATCATATCAAGTAAGATTATTTTGCAGACTGTAGAGTCCCAGTTGTATAGTTAAGGACATGCTGCAGCATTAATGTTTACGCATAATGCTTCCCCAAGTAATTTAGGCTGAACTGCCACTGACTTACTTAACATTTATAGGTCAACCACCTGCAGAAAGGGCATGTAGGTAGATTATTGTTGACTTTATGGTTATGGAAGCTAGCTAATCAGTGAGCATGCTGGGAAATAACTTGTTATGCCTGAATGGTTCTAACACCAGGCCCTACGGTTTCTTATGGGCGTGAGGCAGCTGAGCCATTTCTCATGGCCAAGGCCCGTGCTGAGAGGGGAGGTGGCATGTGGTGGGGATAACAGGTTTCCAAAAGGGGAGGGGGGGCTGTGAGATTTCAGAAGTGCATTGCAAGTGCAAAATCAAGTAATTTAATCATTCTTTGCTAAACTCATCATAGTGTTTGCAGTGAAACTGTTGATTCAGTAAGCAAATTTATGGACTGTTTATTAAAGGAAACTGAACATTCTAGTTCTGGCTGTTGCATGCTTTGTAGAGCTACTCACTAGACCCCTGTGTGATATCAATTCTTGCCTGTACTGACATAATTTTTTTCCTTGATCATGAAGTGCAGAATAACAGCTTTAAAAAAAAATATTGTAGCAAAAGTATTTGAAGACTGATCATTTTCCCGCTTTACTCCTGTTTTTCTCTCCATTACATGTCTCCACAGAGGTACATGTACTCCCTTGTGTGCTAATTGACAACTTTTACCTTTTAAAGTTCACAGTAAAAGTCACAGACTAGAATGCATAATGAATCAATTTGCTTAATTTGTTTTAGGGTTGTAGTGCAGGCATCATTTCTAATATTCACATAGCTATGTCAATTCTGGTGTTCCTCGTATGCTGGCTGAAAAAAAAAGCAAAAATGAGTACTTTGTTTATTTAAGAACATCCATATGCATCAGTTCACATTTAGTCCTGTATAGGAAACCTACATGGATTTCATCTCTCAAAGATGCTAAAATCCAGAAACCTTCAGTTATTGCACTAATAACTTTTTTTCATCTACTGTTCTCTGCTTTTCAGACTTACATGTGTGCTTATGTGTTATTCATATATAAATACAGAACACATTTAAAAAAGGTAAAGTTGTACATATGAAAAAGGTATTGAGTTTCAAGTTCATTTGAAATCGTAGTGCATTCCTTTCATCTTTTCCTCTCTTCACCTATGTCCACATGTAATATTTTGTGCATACATCTGTGCATATGTGTGCTAATAAATATAGTATGTCTTTTACAATAAAAAGATGCTTTTTCAGCATAACAGTAGGGGGATAAATATAAAAGAGGATTGCAATGATCTATTTACATATCAAAGAGTGGTAAACTGTCGGAGATATAACTTTTGCAGTTAGTTTCTTTCATGTTTGTACTCTATTGACTTTGAAAAAAGATACCTAGATAGGTCATGTAAAGCAATATAATTGAGTTTTTCTTTTTTCCAAAATGCTAACATCTCCTAGCTGGTTGTGTCACATTATCAGAAACATCTTGTGAGTATTATAATGAACAAATTAGTTTTCTAGAATTTCAGATTCTTATTTTCTCTTCAGAGATGAATGCATGCTGTTATTTATGATGATGACGTGCCAGCATATAACTTTTCGAGTGTCAGAATAAATGGGTTGATCAGATGTAAGATGATTGACACAAATGTAGGAGACAACTTCGCAGTCTTAGGGTTGCTGGCCATTGGAAACTTACACGGTTTAACTAAATACAACTGTTCTTGAGTAAAACTGCAGTGAGACTGCTAAGTGGACCACAAATGCTTTTGAATAATTTAAGCAGCAAGTACAGTTCTGAAATTAATATTATTCTTCATTTGAAGTTTTATTTTTCTCAAGAGAAGAACTAAGTTCTCATGAGCAATGGTAAGAGCATCCTAGTTGGAGTCTTGTCCATGTAGTTAAGTTACCCTTATTTTTTCCTTTGGCTAACCAGGAAGATATGTATTTCATTCATGTTTATTATGTTAAAAATGCTGGACGATGTGCAAACTAAAGTTAAATTTATCAGGTTGTGTCAGCATGGTTTTTTGGGGGGAATTAAAAAAAATCAGATTTCATTTGTTAATGAAATGGAAGAGAGAAATTAACTTGCTGTTCTGGTTCTTATTGATTCATTCTAGAGTTCGAGTAGCTCATTGATGAGAACATGCTTGGTATAACTTCTTAAGCCATTCCAAATAGAGGAAAGTGTTTTTGTCATGACATGAGAGTCTGTCAAAAGGTGTTTTGGCTTTCTAACAAGTTTTTATTCTAGCTCCTAAGCTGATGACTTCCTTCCACTGAGTTGTTTGATTCAAGAAATTGAGTAGCAAATGAGCTGTTAAAATTTTAGATTTGTTAAATTCAAGTTATTTTGAGACTGTGGTAAATGTAGACTTTATAATATTAGGGTAGTAAGTTGAATTTCTTTAAATTTTATGCATTGTTTTTTAAGAAAGAATATCAAGCTGATAAAGTAAGAAATCTGTTTTCTGGGCACAGATTGTGTCCATGTATTAGTTTTCAATCTAAACTGATGACACTGCCATATTTCAAGGTAACCTTATTGTAGCAGAATGCACTGGTGCTGTTACTGGCGTGTCCAAGTAACTCATAGCAGATATGCGTTAGCAGGATGCAGTAGGCCTTGGAATAGGAATGCTATCAAAATAGAATATAGAATATGGAAGTGTGGCCCAGATCAAACAATAAGAATCAAGTAAGTGGGGCTATTATTTAGAATACTGTGAACCTCGTAAGGTGAGTCAAAACAACCATGCTCGTTCAAGTTTTTTGCTGCTTTTTTTTTTTTTTCCTTTTCTATTAATATGTCTATAATGCAATAATAATAACACATAAAGACAGTTTCATGTGATTTTGTTTGTTAGCTAGGCTACCCAAAGGCATGCTGCCCACCTCTTTGTTTTGCTGTTGC
The DNA here is from genome assembly GCF_019232065.1 of Centrocercus urophasianus. NCBI lineage: Eukaryota > Metazoa > Chordata > Aves > Galliformes > Phasianidae > Centrocercus > Centrocercus urophasianus. The sequence continues at coordinate 21,085,042 of NW_024884722.1, forward strand.
TGTTTCTGATTTTTGGGTTAGTTTTCTCTTGGATACTAATGAAAAGGTCTTTTGCTTATTCTCAGTTTTCCTTTTGATAATATAAAAGGTTGATTTGTGACCTGGTTAAAAGGGAAAAGAAAACCCAAACCTAAAATACTGACCTCTGTTCATGCTAATCTATATTTTTAACTGTTATTTCTGAGGGAGTGATTTATTTACAGTGACAGCTTGTTACTTATGGTAGCTGCTGCCAGCTTCTGAAGTAATCTGATAACGTCAAATTGTGAAGGGAAGCTATAGGCTTTGCCTTGAATGACTTGCCATAAATCATGCTCATAGCTGGTGTGTAAGGAAGCTTGGGTTGATACTGATAGAAATACAAATCAAATACAACACATGGTAACCCACTTCTGAGCCAGAGATTCTGGATTAAGCCTATTGGGTTCATATTTTTAAACAAAATGAATCAGACATCCCTGCTTGTATATCAAAACTTCAAAATTAGGGATGATACACCAACTTAGAGGCCAAAAAAGAAAGATGAGAATATACAAAAAAAGAGTTAACACTGAGTGACAGGCAGGTTTTGAACATTCAGGGGAAAGGAACCCATAGGAAGTAATGGACAAAGCTGCCTGGAGAGCTCATCAACAATCAAACATTGTGACAGCCGAGAAGAAATTCAAAGTCACCAATGCAGCAGCGTGTTACAGCTTCCATGGAGACAAGTGTCAGGGTAGAATAAAAATTGCACTGATATTGTCATCTTGCTGGTATGGCTTTCATATCTACAACTAATAATAAAATTAGTTATGTGATTTGGGTTTTGTGAGGTGTAAATTTGTTTGATTTATGCACTTCCTGAATAGAGAAAACCAGAGAGAGTCTTAGAGTGGAAATGATCACTAGCCATTTGTCAGCAATTGTTTTATGTTGAGTAAACCCTTTGTGTCGTTTTAATTGCAAAATTGTGCTGTGTGGCGTATTCTGTGATCGCCAAAGTGATGTGCCAGGCACCATACATTAAGCAAGGAAGTAGTATTTGAAACCTCCGTTTTCCCCTCTTCTCATATATTTGTGCTGCTTTTATGCCTTAAATTTATGATGCGGATACAAGATGTTTTATTCTGTGGAAAGAATTGATTAATTTAAAAAGCTAGAATGCTACAAAGGCATTCAGAAAAACTATGGAATTTCTTGCTGCTGTTTGATGCATCTCCCATTCCACTGGCATGGCATGGTCTTTGTGTGAGAAACACTGCTTTTTCCTTCAAAGAGTTCCAGCATCTTGGATCACAGTGATACTATCATGTAACTTGTTCCCTGTTTCCTCATGCACAATTTCTGTCTGTCTCTAGCTTTCCCATCTCCTCCTTGCCATGCATTGGTTGTTGCATCCAGATCTGTAGAATGTGGTAGTTTTTCAAGTGTGATCTTTAAATGCATAATCAGTCCATCATGGATCCAAATTACTGCAGAAGAATTTTGGACATTTCTTTATTTTTTTATTATGAGAATTAATGAACAAATCTTCTATTTGTTTGAAGATGAACAATAATGCCATATTTTGTTAGAGGTAGTGTGATTGGTAATTAATGCCACAGTGTTTTATATCTCTCTTGATAACTGGGTAAATTAAAATTACTTTCTGACTACCAGGTAAAACTTAAATGGTACTGGCACTGACAAACTGTGAAAGGAAGGAAGAAGTCCCTTGTGAGAAGATGAGTTTATTATACAGATAAGATTTCCATAATAAGGGATAGTGATTATGGGGAAAGACTGAAACTCCATTAACTGAAACAAATTACTATGACGAAGCCAGAGGGAGTGCTTTGCCAAACTCACAACTCCTTTCAATAATATTCAAATGTCTGTTGGTGTGTGCTAACCAGCATATTGACCTACTAGTCACTTTTTGGGCTCCTCTGAGCCCCGTCCCTGACACAGGCAGGGTTTTATATGTGAAATGAGTCCATTTATCTGAGCTTATGGAGGATGCACCTGGTTAATGGAATAGTAAGACATCAGGAATTTTCCCTACAGAAAAAAAGTTACCCCTATAGTGACACTGTTTCATTATTAAGTGAATCTTAATTGTCAGTGAAATTTGAGTCTGAAATATGTAAGCAGTAAGGAAGCACAGTGAACTTTGAATATACCTGCCCATCACAAGGGAATTTTCTGACTAGGATTTAAGTTTGTTTCTTTAAGTAAAAAGCAAAACTAAAATGCTGATTGCAATTCAGCCTGTATGGCTGTGTGTGCTTGTCTTTCTAGACATGAGTTGCATATTTTGCATGCATGAACACAGACAAGACTATGGTGGTTGATCTCTGATTGCTCTGTATGTGTACCTGCAATGCATTTAAAGAGGTGCTTATTGTTTTCCTTCTTGTATTGTTTGTGTAAAACATAGTAAAGGAAGTAATTTACATATAAATGCTGTCATATTTGTACTAATTTTTGTGTAAAAAATACTGTATTTAAGGGTTTTGCATAAAAATTGTTAGGGTTTGCAGTTATAGCTCTGGTACGAACAGCAGGCAGGACTATAAGCTTTAATTTATGTTGTGCTTTGGACATTTTTCAGGAACTATTTACCCATTACCTCTTAGGTCAGTGGCCTAATAATGCAACAAAGCACTTTTTGAAATTGCAGATAATTTTCAGTACTCGGATCTCTGTGTAGTATTGATGGGGAGGAAAGCTGATTAGAATCTTGGGAATTGTGCTTGATGGGAACAATCTGGAAGGAGTGAAAAATTATTAAACACACACAGCGGGAGTTGTAGGATTTACCATTGTCGTGCAGTGCTATTAATTCTCATTGCATCGTACAGCAGCTTGATTGCACACTGTGAATACTGTTTATTGGAGAACGGGTACAATTTTGCTGCAGTTGTTGTAATGTAATACTAAATGCTAATTAGACTTCTAACAATAATTAGAACCTCTTGCTAGACTTAGAAATAGAAACACTCAATTGAATTTACAGAAACAAAGATCTCTAAGCTATGCCAGAAACAGTATCTATAGTAGTGGTATCAACTTTGGAGAGGTTTTTTTGTTGTATGTTTGTTTGTTTCTTCTGGTTTATACATTTCATTTACAAAATTGCAAATGTATATTATGGTGAGCATAATGAGTTCCTTGCATTCTTAATAAAGTTATTTTTTTTAATGGAAGGTTGGAAAACCCAAGTAAATATTGGAAGGATGACTGCAGATAAATTTGACATAAGAAACTATCAAGATACAGTCATTGACTAGCTGATATTACTAAGTGCAATGCACAGTTTTAACTATTTAGTATAATATGAAAAGAAAATAACAAAACCCCAATCCCTCAGTTACCTCTTCCCACAGCTCCAAAAGGTACTGCATACCAATTCAACTGGTTTTGCTGAATTAGACTTCAAAACTCTAGATTTTAACATTGCAATAGAGATGTGCTGTAATTCTGAATAATGTAGAGCTTTTCAATAAAGTCTTTCTTTACATTTTGGAGGCAAAGGAAATTTTTAGTTAATTTTTAGTGGGTGTTTTGCTATGTTGCCAACAAACACAATTTGCAGAGCAAATACACGCTTGTACCTACTTGCTGTTTCTTACTGATAATTTTGTTGTGAATATATGGGTATCTAAATAACAGAGCTAAACTGACAGGAAATAAGAGCCTTTAAATCCTATCACTGCATTATATATACTTATTAAAAAAATCAAGACTTTTTACCAGCTATATTTAAGTTTTACATATGTTGAGAAAATACTGAGTTGCTGTTCCCATTTTGAAAACCTCATTTTCATTAAGGAAAAACTGAATGTAGGATCCTTGTGCAAGGTTAATTTTTAAAGTCTTAATGTAGATATACTAAGCTTTGGTGTAAAAGCCTTCTTGTTTTTCTACCTTCTCAGACAAGAGAAGTCAGGAGACTTTGGAAAAGCAGTGGTAATGGTTTTCTCATGGCAATACTAGAAGAGTAGTATGTGCAGTGCCACTAGCCCAGTTATCTTGCAAGCAGTTCAGTATACAATCCAGAGGCTGTAGTTATATGGAGCATTTTTACCACATTTGTGGCGGTTTTTATACTTCCGTCTGTTCCTTGCTGAATGTGTCATTGTAACATGATAAAAAATGGTCACAGTGCTTCCTGCTTTCATCGTCTTACTATTCTTTGCTGGACTTCTGCCCTTGAAAACTTATCCAGTGCTGCTGATAATGGTAAGAAAATCCTATGGAGCAACTTTATGGCACAATTGTTAAACCTGGAGAGGTTTAACTAATAAAATAAATCTTCCTAAAACATTTCAAGAATGGAAAGAGTAGTGGAAAGCAAACTTGTTGCTTAGTATTTTCAGCAACATGCCTTCAGCATCTGCGTAGTCCCTTTTAAATGTATGGATATGTTTCCTATGCGTAGTTTGTCCACAACCCCCAAGCCATGTAAGAGCATTGCTTAGTGCTTAGTTAGGTGTGCTTCTATTTTTAAATAAAAAATCCAATCTTAATGTTATTGATCTTGTGCTGTTCTAAATAAATAATCAGTGTTTTATACTTCATTAAAATGATTATAATGAATGCTTTGAATTGTGGTTATTTGCCTGTATAATTCTGGGCCCAGTTCAAGGTTGTAAATTCTGTTTGCAACTTATAAGAATATCTGCAAAAATTTGAACTATAGTAAATGAGATTTTTTTAGAATGTACCTTCTTTATGACATCTTGCTATCTTTTAAGTGGCCTGTTTTTGTTTAAGGCTTCAGCAATCATCTGGAAGAGATTTAACTTGAGCAAGACAGAGTATTCTGTTTAATTTTCCATTAGCAGTTTTTCTTACACAAGTCAATGTCACCTGCAAAGAGGAGGTTTGCTGAGGCAGGACACCCTGCTGATTAGTAAGTTTTACTCTCCTGCTCTAACACTGACCGTTACCTTCCATTACATTATAGGTATGTTCGTGCTCTAGAGGCAATAGAGGTCAATGCGGTGTGGGTGACATGTTATATGTTTTTCTTGTTGCGTGTCACATGTAACCCACTGCAAGAACTGTGACAAACTGCTGCTGCATGACCTGGTAGTCTTGGGTCAAAATGAGAGAAATTGGTGTTGTACTAAGATGTATGTTAATACATATATTATTTATATAGGCATTAGTGAATGCTATTGTTGTCTCAGCACAAATCAAGGTCCAGGCCATGGCCTTGGGGCTTTCAGGGGCTCACTTTATCATGTGTTGTAGTTTGTTTTTGGTTTTTTTTCCCCTCTTGCTTATGAATAATTAAAAACTTAAATTACTTGCCGTGTTCAAAATTCATATGCTGGGGAAAATAGCTACATGAAAATTAATTTTCTGTTCTGTGAGACTGACGGGAAATCAATTAATCTTGATGTATTATTTTATGCAGAACAGGGTGCGGGAACCAGCAGAGAGAATGGCTACAGCTGTTCTTGTTGGTTGGGCCATATATTATTGTTGGCGGGTTTGACAGCTTCTGAAGGAAATGGCTGAAGGGTATCAGGCAGGTGAATCAACTGTAAAAATTTATTGGAGGATACAAACTGTTTCCAGGGGACTGATATAAAACTCACACTTGAGAACTGAAGTATTGAATGTTTTTGTGACTGAAGCAGCTTGTTGTCAATATTTATAGCTTTTCTCTTTGTTACATGTCCTATTTGTTTGATTAACTAGTCAGATGTTAGTGTCTGTTTCTAATTTATTTGTTGTGCCTTCTGTAGCATTTTTGATACATAAAGATTTACCACTAGGTAAATAAAGCAACTCGTGCAATGCAATATGCTAAATAAAATGACAGAGCGGTTTACAGCATGTTACAAGTTTTATAACTTACTGTGTAGATCGGTAAGTTTTGTTTACCAGTGTCGCTGTTAAGTTGAAACATGTCACCATGCATTAGGTGCTGTGGGGAAAACAGGTTTCCTTTCAAGTAACTAGAGATTATAATCAATGTATACCTTAACAGTAAGTCATTTAAGAGAGTCTATAAAGCCCTTTATGTAAACCCATACATAATGCAGACATTTCTAAAACAAAATGAAGTACATTCATTCTCTTTAGAATGAGCTTTCTGTTCACCTTCCTCTCCATTGTATTTGCACTAGTGCTCTTTGCTCTTTATAAATAGTAAAAGGGAGAAACAGCAACTTGTAAGCTGCATGTCCGATGCTGGGCCCTGTCTGCATGTGCAGAATCCAGGCTCCTTTAGCAAAGCTGAGCTTTGAAGCAGCCTCCGTGTCATGGTTCTTACCTGTTAGGGGTTAAGACTGGCTTTCTGCAGCATCACCATGTAGTTTGGGAGCGCCTCCTCCTAATACCATTCTGAGGGCATCAGGGCAAAGCCCTTGATTTTAGAGCGGCATCTCTGTGCCACTTCTAGACATGGGAAAGAGATGTTCCTTTTCCAGTGCTTTGAAACAGGAGTGTAGAGCTTCATACTAATAAAATGGACCATCTAGACTCACAGTACAGTGGATTCCTGATGTGGTGGGAGAAGGAGATTGGAGTTTGGGCTTTTCATTGGGATAATCAGTGCTTGTTCAATGTTGAGATGACTGTTGTCTTCTCTCAATGCTCTCCTTCTCTTTCGGATTGCTGGTTTTCTTTGTTCTTCAAAATAGGTTGTGTATTTTGTTCTTTTAATTACTGTCTCCTCTATTTGTACTACTCCTAAAGATGCTTTCTTTTTTTTTTCCCATGGGTTATGCCCATTTAAGAGTTATGTAGTTGTCTCCCATATAATGCTGAGCCACCACTGAGATCTGTTCCTTTGAGCTCCTGCAAGCCCAAATCCCACGGGGCTCTGGCCTATGAGTTTCCACGGAGGTATCAACCACACAGGGGAGCTCTTTCTTTTAGAAGTCTTCAACAAAAGTCAAGCCTTGCCATTAAGAATACACTGTGGTTATGAATGTGGTAGAAAAATTCACAACTCTGAATAGATTTTTTTCAAGATGTAATGGTTCATGATTATAGAATTGTCAGCAGCAAGAAGTATCCAGGCCATTAAGGAGTTTTGCAAATTAATCATAAATCTGGTGTGAATAATGTAGATGGGCGACAAAAAGTAGGAAATGAAAGTTTAAGAAAAAAAGAAAAAGAGAGCTGGAAGATTCTGATGCTGACAGAATTCTTAAGAAATAATTAGAAGTGTTATCTTAAAGTGCTGGAGGGATTAAACAAAATCCAAGTTCTGGGAGAAGGAAAAGAACCTTTTAAAAGTTTATAAATATTCTAAAGATTAGTATTATATTAGTTTGGAATAAACTTAGCAATTTAACGAAGGTGAACTTTGCGTGTCCTTCCTGAATTATAAAGCTATAAAGAAAACTGAAGTTTAAAGTAGTTGTTAATGAAAGCTGGCCAGCATGACCTCCTGAAAATATGAGCATTTGTTGGTCCAACTTTCACAGATGTTAAACATTTGGTGATGTTACTTGGGGCTGCTTGAACCACATTAAAGCCCAAGCCACTAGAGTGTTGAAACAGTTGGACGCTATAATAAAATATACATAAAAAGAAATTGTGAGACATTAGGTGTTGTTTGGTGATGACAATTAGGAAATTACAGTTTTTCCATACATCGTATTCACATTTACATAAGTTGTTTAGGTGTTTAAAGTAAAAGTGCTATATGTATTGTTTGTAATTGTGACTGCAGCTCTGGCAGGTGCATGTAATTTAACAATATGTCACATATGACAAATTATTGTTGAGTTACAATATAGCCTTAATAAGAGCACATCTGTTTCCACACTACAGTATGGAGGATGCCTGATTTAAAGAGTTTACTTACTGATATTGTATTGTTTAAATATTTAACAGGATCTTAGACACGAATCATAAAAAATACACAGTAGTGTATAAAAATGAAGAATCTTACTTGCAGTAATGTTTTTGCTGTTCAATCTATTCAGAAAGATAGGAAGGCTTCTGCACACTTTAAATAGTCTCATCTGCACATGCTTATATATTCACACAGAGAAAGAGCGAGATACAAAAAGCAGTTCGTTTATCATAGAGACACAGACCCACTTGGGGTAAAATATGGAAACTGTTACAGTGTAGAGGAGCGCTTGGGATAAAAGCAAAGATTACTATAACAGTTTCAAACCTTTAGGCAAATATAAATAGGTGGAGCAGACACTTAGAATGGATAGAATGACAGGAAGGCATCTTGACACCTGAAGAACTTTATGGTTTTTCTGCTTTTTTTGTCTTGGAATATTCTGCTGCAGTATCAGGTCTACAAGTGAGCAGAGAAGTATTGGCTCTGCTGTTGTTGTTCAAGATCCTAGAACCACTTATTCCTGTTATTTCACATTTTTTGGTTTTCTATGTTAACCTGTTGGTCTGGCAAATGGGGAATTTTGTGATGTTTCTACTTGACCTGAAATGATGGCTACTTGCTTTTTCTGCTTCTGATAAAGCTCTGTCTCTTTTTCCCTGTGCATAGTCCTGTGGTGGAGTTAAGCAGTGCAAGTAAGGCAGTTTACTCAGGGAATGGTAAGGGCCTTGAAATAATAGGAGAAGGATTTCCATTGTTTTATGTTCCTTCAACAGAACAGGACAGCATGGTCTTTGTTCATCAAAGGGTGGAGAAAACAATATTTTTGGTATGCTTTTTAAAGAGGATGTTGCAAACCTATAGTTGTGATAAAAATAAATGAGTTTACAAAGGTGAGTGATGTTGTGAGGGATGAACACCTCCACATTGTTGTTAATGGTTTTAGCTCTGGAGTTCAAGTAAGACCTAGTGCACGTGCCAAACAAGCTCTCTATTATCAGTGCTAGCTAGCTTCTCTTAATTGTTCTTAACTGCCTAAAATAAATACACCTTCATGCTAGGAGGCAGAATTTGGGTTTTTTGCAAGTAAAAAATTGTTGGGGCGCTTTTTTTTCCATGAAATTTGTAAAAAGTATTTTTTTTTTCCTTAATAGAAGAGGTTAAAAAAAAAAAAAGAAAAAAAGAAAAAATAATTTTGATATTGTTTAGTGAGTTGTTAAACTATGTCGACAGTAAAATCATTGGAGCATTAATAGCTGCCAAAGTGAAGTGGTTTTTTACTCACTTAATTGTCAATTGTTGAAGGGCCTAGATGACAGGGAAGATATATTTGCAATAATTATTTTAAGTATTTGAGAAATCACTAAGGGAAAGATGATTGTGCTTGCTTGCACTACTGATAAATTTATAGCTTTGTCTCATTTCTTGAGAAGTAATAGTATTTTAAAAATTCATTTTAAAAAAATGTGCTTGTTAATTGTTTGCAGAATAGTATCTTAATTTTTTGGCATGGTATTCTTAAGATTTTCATCGAACATAAGTCAGTACTTGCTTTTCTCAGGGGCATGATATCTCATAACTGTATGCCCTTCGTGCTTTATTATGCAATTTAGTTTTTCATGTCTTTCATTTATTAGCAGTAAAATGACTTCAGAAAAAAAAATTTGATTAAGAAGCTAAAATTACTATTAAGATTAAAATTATAGTTAATTAAGGTGAGTGTCCTGTTTTTTTGTGAAGTAGATGTAGTGATAGTATTGAGCACATTTTGAACACTTAAAAGAAACTTCTCTGTTTTCCCTACAGCATTACACCCCTTAGCAAAGATAAATTTGCTTGGTGCCTTTTTTTGAATCACTCCTTCAAATGCATAGTGATCTTGGAAGAATTTGTCTGTGGGTTATCAACTAGTATATTCTATAATGATCACAAGATTTTTTTTTTGCATAGAATATCTCTATTTGCTTATTATTTCAAATGTAATGATTTTGAAGATTTGATATATAAAACCAGAGCGAAGCTAAAATGGTTTGACTGAAGATCTGCTTTGCTTTGCACTTTGTAGCTTTATCAGATAAGCCTCAATCTTATGCTTGTAGGACAAAAGATGACATTTCTGAATGGGAAAATCATAGCGTTGTGTAATATTGATAAACTTATGCCACTGAAATTACACTGGAAAAAGCATTCAAAATTTACTGAAAACCTTCTTAGGTGAACAAATGAGTAATAGGAACAGGATCAAATACTACTAATCAAGTAAAATTAGCTAAAAACATGTTGTAGTTAATTGGAGACTTTTTTTCCCCTTATTTTAACTGTGAGTTAACACAAGTATCAGTGGATTCTACTGTAGTCATTGATTTAAAAGCTGAAACAGTTTTACATAGCATCTTTTTTTTTGGACACATTTTGTTTTTCATGCAAAAAAAATCTTTTAGTGGTTAGTGACGTTTATTCATGTTTTATTCATTTTTTACACTTGGCTTCATTTGAAACATTATCCTGTACCCAACTATGGCGGAGGAATTGAAGGATGTGGTAATATCTAGGACTGGTAATATCAAATGCCGAGAAAACATGAAATGCAAATAAGACTTTAATTACTTCAATTTTATTTTCATGTGAATTGAATTTTTTTTTTTTCAGGTCTGATTGAGACCAGTGTTCTAAAATATTAGTAATAAGTCTTGCATTAAGACATTGCAGGTGTAGTTTTAGTAGCATTACCTAGCTAATTTATGTCTGTTTGATGGTTTATATTTGTAAGGAGTATCCTAGTAGGGATAAAACCTATGCATTTTTTTTACATGGAAAACCATATAGTAAAGCAGCTTAATGGTATCCCTCTTCTTAGTTCCACGACTCTGGACTGCATTACCTGCACAAAGATTGAAATGCTTGAGGGATCAGAACATGGATAATGTGCTATAGAAAATCTGAATTTGGGAATGTGCTTTATATTAAGAAGACATGAAACATCTTTAAGTTATCTCAAATGTTGTAATATTAATATACATTAATATACTTGTTTGAAAGACAACATTCATTATGATATCTGTGGGTATCAATCAAAGTATTAAGTGAGTTTCTGTGACTTTAATTCATGCTTTTCAGAGGATGTTTTCCCTATTGACTGTAAAGGTTGAGGATGAGGATGAGTTCTTGATATGTTTAATTCCCCAACACTTACTGGAGGCTGTGTTACAGCAGATTGTAAGCTTCAAATGCTTTTTCTTCTAAAACACTGGATGTTTTGCTTTCAGCCTAACTGCAGCAAACAACTTTTTTATGTGTTTCTATGGTCTTTTGATGTTTTTTCTTGTCACAGTGTTATTAATTCGCTAGTAAATTAAAATTATGACTTTTCTTTATTAAGCGAGACAGATGACTTATTATTTGTCATGGACCATTCACAACCATTTTAAACTCATGTTTTTAATGCACTTTCCCTTGATGCAGCTTTCCCTTCGATATTTTTTGCATGTCCATTGATAAAGACTTCCCATATAGAAAAGTCCCATAGATTGCCTCATTCATCAGCTCTGGTTTGATTCTGAAAACTTAGCTATCTCTTAATTTTCTTTCCCTCCGAAACTGCTTTGACCAGTTTGAATGCAAGGCCACCTGCACTGCACGGAAATATAAGTTACACACAAAGATGCTGTATTGAAGTTATTGATCCTTGTGTTGCAGCTGTTTTTGGAAATGTGATGTGGGCTATTTCTGGATGTTTCTCAGTGAAAATCGAATGCCACAGCCCTCGGTGATATCTCAGTACTGTCATCAGCTTCCCATTTCAAAGTGTGCAGACCAGCACTGTCCCCACTGGGTTCATGTGCAAAAAAAGCAAATGAGATGCCTTCTGCATCAGGGTACAAAGTATTAGTCACTGAATGGATAACAATCCATTTTACCAACTGGTTATACAGTCCAGTAGATTACATGATAAATAATGCACATACTGCTTATCTATAATACTTTCTAACAGCTTCTAATAATTTATTAATGCTTTATGTATTATATCTAATATTTTGCCTTTGTACACGACTGAAAGGAGCGATATTGATGATTTTGAAACCCTACATCTTGCTCTCTAGTCTGATTTCATTCACAGGTTTCAGGAGTTCCCAGAAATGAGGGCAACTCTTGCACTAATTGAATTATGACTTTTATAGCTTTCAGGGGTGTTTTGTTTCCTGAATCTTTATAAAATGAACATTCTTAAAACATGTAACTAATCACCTAAACCACTGCTGATGCTTTAACTATTTATGTACTGGTAATCACTGATATCTCTGTTTTCCCCAGGAAAAAGAATGCCAACCCTTGCCACGTATCCTGGTTTTATATGTGGGTAGGTTTTGTTGTGGCTTCAGGGAAAGCATATGCCTCTGTAGGCTGGTCAGGCTGGGCTGGTGAAGGTGGGACAGAAAATGCTATCTAGGAGTTTTGCAGAGGGTCTCACGTGTTGTGTCTCATGACCTCAGATGGCTCTTTAGACTGAAGGACTGACTGAAGGCGACTTTTTAGTTTGGGGAAAAGGAGGCTGAGGGGAGACATTATTGCTCTCTTCCAGTATCTGAAAGGTGCTTATGGTGAAAGTGAGGTTGGTCTCTTCTCACTGGTGACCGGTGACAGGAAGAGGGGAAATGGCCTCAAGTTGTGCCAGGGTAAGTTTAGGTTGGATATTGGGAAAAACTTCTTTACTGAAAGGATAGTTAAGCACTGGAATAGGCTCCCCAGGGAGGTGGTTGAGTCACCATCCCTGGATGTGTTTAAAAACCATTTGGATGTGATGCTCAGGGACATGATTTAGCAGAGGGTTGTTAATGTTTAGCTTATGGTTGTGTTGTGGTTGGACTTGATGATCTTTAAGATCTTTTTCAACCTGAGCAATTCTATGATTCTATGATTCCATAGACTCTGAGATTAAATATGAACATGAAAATGATTGCAAATTGCAGTGTATGGCTTATTTAGTTCATCAGTTTGAAAAATAATGATTTATGAGAGCCTGAAAAATGTATCTAGCTAGCTTCATAGACATATGCTCTTCTGTTGCATCTTTTCCACAACTCTATCCTTGCAACCTAAATGTTTTGGTGGAGTTCTCCGTATCGCATCCTGTACATGAAATCAGCAAAAATGGAGGAAAAAAATCAAGTCAAGGCTGATGCTTGTAAAGATGCATTTTTTCGGGGAGGGACAGAAACATTCTGCAAAAAGTTGTTAATGAATATTTGTTAATTTAATGCCATAGATGTATACTTAATAGTTGATAATGAGTTTAGCAGTTGCTAATGTTCAATTGTATGTTTCCATAGTACCACCTCACTGAGAGCTACTGGCTTTTTGATACATGCTAGTGAGAAGAAACTTTTGCAATAAAATCAGTGTGCTGTCACATATTGTTATCTTAAAGTGGTGTTGGGGCTGAAACATTAGCATGACTTAATTTGAGGTATGTCTTCTTTTGAACTCCTGATATATTTATATTTTATTTTTAAATGAACTTAAGCTTCTTAAATTCATTCCAAAGCTACATACCATCAAGTCTCATCACCAGTCACTTAGATTCCTAATTAACTTATACTCCATAGACCCATTTCTTTGCTTATATTTCTTTCAAGTTTCTCTAATGTGCTGTGAGTTACACTGGAAGGAACAATAAGATTTAAAGGAAGAATTAATTTAGAAAGTTGGGAATAGAACAGATAAGGGAAAATGAGAAAAAGCAGCTTAGTATTTTGTCTTATAAATGGCCTTGCTCTGGTAGACCAAAGAACCCATTTATTCAAAGAAAGGAGGAGTGTTAATGAAATAGATCATGAGCATAGCTATTACGGTAATGAATTTTAACACTCACTTTGTTATATGATATTTTATTTATGAGCTTCCTGATTATTCAGATAAAGACAAGAAGTTTATAGCACTAGATTATGTCTTGTTTTCATAAACATATTCAGTAGTTTAATAAACATAATTTATTTTTTCTCCTTAAAAATCAGCAAAATTTATGAGAGATTATCTTAGGGTTAATGAAGTCTAACATTAAGGAAATATTACGCTATAACATTGGAGCCTTCAGTGCTAGAGTTGTAATTGCTTAATGCTTTTTTCTACAGGCTATTTTTATATAGTACATGCTTTGTACCATTAATCCTTTTTTTACGCATTACTCTTAGGCCAATTCATTGGAAACTATATATCAGTGTTTCTATTTTTCAGTCACAGCTTTCATTAGAAATATAATTTTGATAAGAGAAAAAAAATCTCAATTTTTTCATCATGAAAGGTGCAGCACTTGTTTTATAGAGATTTGTTTTATTATATGGAAATTCACTTTCCCATCTTGAAATGCTGAAGTATTTAGGAACATGTGTATTTAAATTTCTCTAAGACCATGTCAATAATCTGTTACAAAAGTGAATCAATTAATAATCTACAGTGGAAAAAATTCTCAAGCAGAAAAGATCTCAGAGAGGCTAGTGCATGGATCTTGCTAATTAGCAGCATAGCAGTTACCTAATTGGCGTCTTTAAAATGTGAGACTGAAGGTATATGCAGAAGGGATGCATTTATTGCCTATTTTTTCTCAAAAGAACACAACTGCGGAAAACAAAAGAGTGCAATGGAATTTTAATTTCCTGCATTAAAATTCCCTTGTGGACATTTCAAGCAGTGTGGAGAGAGTCAACATTTTAAGATTCTAGTGCTTTTGGAATATAGAAATATATTTTAAATTGTAAGAAAAAACAGACTATCAAAACTGTTTCTATATTGACAGCATTGCAGAAGGTCCTTACGAAGCTGTGTCAGCAATGCATTACGTGAGTTGCGGTTATTATATATGACTCAGAACAATCATTTGGGGTGATCTGAACAGAAATTTCATCCTTTGATTTCCCAATACATATTTTTGGAGTACTATGAATATGGCTAGCCAGATATTTTACTTTTGGAATCAGTTACAATGGTGAATATTAAGTATTTCAATAAATATTCCAATAAATTATGTCAGTGCCCAGTCAGTGACAACATAATTTTGTGTGTCTCATAACCTTGTTCTTGTGTGCCTTGTGTGTGGCATGTAAGGAAAGAAGTACACAAAGGAATAGTGAAAAGTTGGGAAGCAACTGGCAGGTAGGTTTGCATTTTTTCAGGTTAATTCACTTGATGAAAAGCTGCTGTATGTGATGTGTCATATATCAAAGGCAGGGCATCAGTAATCTTTGCTCAAGGGCACGGGTAACAGACAGAAAGACATGTGAATGAGATGGAAAAAAGCAACTCATCCTTTTCTGCTAACACCACGAAGGAGATAAAGGAAGATTTATGAGTCATCTTGGACCACATACCAGCAAGAAGCATACAGTATTTTTCACATGTTCCAAAAATTGGTGGTAGAAGGTAATCAGACTGTCACGATGTCCATCAGGTACTTTATGAAGAAATTGGGTCCTTTGGGCTTTTGATTGCATAGTCAGCTTTTTCTTTATGCTGTAGAATTTCTAATTTTTTTTTCAAAGCAAATAATTTGTAAGTTAAAGAAAGCTACCTGCATGCTTAAATGTTGTTAGAGTTAGTAATGTCAACTAAAATAAATAATAAGCCAGCTATTTGCAATAGACTGATTCTTTGTTTTGTTTTCAGATTTGAAATTCAGTCTTTTCCAATGTACAAAAGTACATACAGAAGTAATTACATGTAATAGGAGAAAAATATTTTTGAGATGATAGAAAATAAGCTCACAGCTTTGTGTATTTCTGTGTATAAGGCTGTGTACTGATATGTGTTGTTTTACTCTGAATGAATGTATTCTAAAAGTGGAAATGGGGGAAAAGGCATTGTTTTAACTCCAAGGCTGCTTACCACTAGATCAGTGGGAAAAGCAGACCACTCTAATTCTCACGGTAAATGACGGGAGTGGAAATTAATTTAAATCTGAAAAATGTGACAAAATTAAAAAAATAATAATTCTAATTAATCTAGGATGGTTCTTTTTGCTTGTTTAAGGGCTATAAGGTGCTTGGTACGTGATTCTTGTCCATCAGAACTATATGGCTTTGCTGTCAGGACTTGATGTCTAGGAATGTAAACATGTTCAAGGTGATAGCAAACTTCTTCCGTGATTACCAATCCTAAATGATGCGTGGATTCAGACATCCAACTGACTATTTATGCAGTAAGTGAATAGGGAGTTGGACTAATATGACAAGCTAACACCTAGCATGTGCAGATTTTAAAATGTAGGTATACTTTTGTGTTCGCCTTTCAATTAAGCAACATTTTCAGAATATTTCGTTTTTGCCTGATGACTTTTCCATCCTCTGTGTTGTATTTTTCCATTTCTGATTGGTGAATTTGTTGTTTCTGAGTAACTGCTAGTATTCTTTCCATATTCATGCACTTCACGTTTCAGTTCAATTCACTGATTCATGTACTCAAATATTTACCCACTTGGCACAGTTCAGGGGTACTGTGAATGCCTGCAGACACTGTGCTTTCTGCCCATTCATGACATGGGATGCTCTGTATGGTTCCCAAAGGCTCTGCCCCATTCCCACCTGGGCCCAGCTTGTGAAAACTGAGCAGCACTCAGAGCCTTACAATCTCATGGGGGTGCCCAACCTCCCTGGCCTAACAACTGACCTCTGGGACCACTGCCAACCCTTCCTGTTCTCCTGTGGTTCAAACATAGCCTCTCCAAAACTGCAGCTGCTATTGATGCTCTGGGTCAGCAGTTTAGCTCTTCAAAGATAGATGTTAATAGAAACAAGCAGACAAACTTTGCATGGTCCTGTGAAACATGATTGCTCCCTACTTAGCAATGTTGGATGCATGTTTTCCAAACACCCAACTCAGACCTATTTGATTCAATCTCTTAAATGTTCTTTTGGTTCAGAACACTGACTTCTGACAAACTGGATTTTTTGTACAGTTTTCCTTGAGCTTCTTGACATTCGTCTGGTCCCATAATTTCACCAGACAGTTGTTCCTTGACAAAAAGCTATTGTGTGTGGTGTTTTTTTTTAATTCTGTTTTTCAAAAAAGCATTTTTTTCCCTTTCTTTCTTAAATTATTTCACTCATTTCTTGAAGGTGTTCCACTGTGTTCTTTTGTATTGTTGTGATAAAGGAGCCAGGTATTTTAGACTTCTTCCATTTTTATCCATCTTTCTTCTCTTCCTTTTTATTTTGTCACAGTACAGTCGTGGTCTACTAGGTGTTCTCAGCAAAAAAGAATTCCCCAGATATTCAGGAAATACAGTTTCATAACAACTTCACAAATTGTATGTAAGCTCCCTAGTGACCAGAACTTACTGTGATGTTATCATTTCTCCAGCCAGTTGGGGTTTTGTTTTTAATTGCAGTCCATTTTTTTCAATTAGAATTTTGCATCAAAAGTGAGGATTGACTTCTTAAATGAAAATTGTGTGCTCTCTTCCTTCAGGCAGCTGCTTAAAATACATAGGGTTGGAAAGAACTGAAATTGCTCTAAAACAATGTGGGAAAGTTAAATTGCCAGGAAAGTGGCTTAGTAGAGTGCTGTTTATTTTATGAAATTTTTTTGCTGTTATGTGTCGATAAGATATGAAGGAGGTCTTCCTACTGGGACATTTGCATGCTTTTGATTTATGTTACAAAAACACGTTGGCGATATTGTGCTCCTTTTGCTAAGTTTTGATTTGCCATATATTGGTTAAAGAAATAGTAAAAATGCAATTGTGTTTCAACTGTTAACAACTTTGGCTTTACTGATTTTTTGCATGTAAGTGCCAAAAGTAAAAGAAAATTTCTAAAAATCTTCTGATGGACTCCTAAAACTCGGTTTGGCAGTAGGTCAAAAACTGTTAAATGTTTTGCAATGCCCAAAGTAGTGATTTACAGGACCCTCTAATTGTTCATTATAGTGATCTCAACAGCAAAGGAGTAAAGATCATAGATCAAGTATTCTGTCTGTGTGCAATTTGTGATAGACACAAAATGTGTGCATATGAAACACGGCTCGTCTTCACTTTTTTTTTTTTTAACACAATTATTTTTGGTTTTTTTTTTAATACCTTTTTATTTTTTCCTTCTTCCTCATTTTGGACCAGATGCCAGGAAGGAATATCCTTCTGAACTTGGTGGTGTGCTGGGAAAGACTACATCAACTATGTATAAAAACAATTGAAAATCAGTTAGAATAACTGTGGCTGACCAGCTTAAAGCAAGGATTTTGTATAAGCAAACTTGTTGGAGTGTAGTGAATGACAGAAAATGCATACTGATCATTAACATTACTTGGCAGGTAATTATGTCCCTGAGATTTTTTTTGTTGCTCTCCAGTTGGCTACTATTTGTGTGACCTTTCTGCAAAGCATTTCAACAGTGTGTACTCTGGAATCTCTGAAGCACTTGATAGTCAATGATATCTTCAGGGACTCAAGTATGAATGGGTAATCTTCAGATTCTGAATTGGTCAGTGATACTGACGCAGTTAAGAGACCAGTGCTTTCTCTATGGTCATTGGAAGATGCTTTGTCAAACATTTAAACAAAACACCAAAGATATTAGCAGTTTATTGAGAACTGCTTTCCTTTTATAGACTAATTTGCCTACCACTACCAATTACAGCTAAGTTTTTATTATCTTGATGGACAGCAAATCTCTTCAGAGACCAAAGATTTAGAAAGAAGCTGACTCGTAATGATGTTTCTATTATTTTAGTGTTGCGTTTTCATTGTTTTGAATTAGCAACGGTCTAATTTGTCATAATGGCAGTACAGCTGTTTTCAAGTACATCTCATGCTAGCTTTTCTGAGGGTCAGAGTTTGTGGAGTTATTCTGTGGTTAGTTTTTTCATCTTTTCTATTCTGCATCCATTTGAGAGCACGGACTTATCGAAATATTGTCTCTGGATCGATCAAAGTTCAATAGTACTTCAGGCTTAGATTCCTGTTTTTAAAGCTGAAGCTTCTGAGCTAAACAAGAAAAGGAATAACTTGTTTGATAGAAGCTGAGAGGCAGGTGTATGTTTTCCCCTTAAAGGTGCAGTGAAGGAGATGAGACTATAATTGTTTAATCAGTGTAAGCTGTTTTGTTTATAAAGTGAAGGTTGATAAAATATAATGTTTAAGTAGGATAATTTTTTATTACTCTCTCATGCTAGTGGATAGAAATAATTTAAGAATATTTTTTGGTCTGCTAAACTGAATTAGGGAGATTGCAGACTGGTATGACCTTATAAATAAGTACTGTAGTGAAGCATAACATTATTTCTGGGCAGTGGTCACTCTTGCCTTGTGAGTTAGAAGGGCTGCAGTGCAGATGCCATTTTTGTGTCAGGTAATTGGAAGATGGGTGAATGTGGAGAGTAGCACCTACTGGTGTCCCTGAATTGGTTCAGTACCCAGGTACCATTATGGGTAAACATATGAGATAAATTTCCAAAATCTGTGATCACTTAAGAAAAATTAAAATGCGCAAAATGTGCAAAACTATAAAATGTAACATGTACTTTTTTGTATGTGCAAGTCATGTATATGCAGTCAGTAAGATGGTTCTACAAAATGGCATTTGTTGTTCTGCTTACTAGATCATTTTTCTTTTGAGGAATATTCCCTTCTGCCTTGGAATGCAGCTCTCAGATGCTGAGGATTGGGCTGTAAATTTCCCTGCTACACACCTTTTGTGGTCAAGGAGCATCTTCTCAGATACTAGGAGGTATGCCAGATTAGACTTGATGAGCCCTATGAATGAGAACCTTTAGGGAAAGCTGTTGTTCCTGAAGGCAGCAAAGCTTGTGATTAGGTAGGTGAGGTCTTCTCTTGGAAGTTTCAGTGGAAAATAGTGGCAGTATTTTATGTGCTGTTTTTAACCTGTACTCTGAGTGATCATTTAACTATACATCACTCTTCAAAAACTTTTTTTTTTTTTTTTTTAGAAAAAGGATGCTTTGATTAAATAACCCGAGTAATCCATTATACCTGCTTAAACACTTTCTGTACAGTCGCTTTTAATTTGCTTAATCTCCCATTTCATTCCCTATGCGTGCTACCATGCTAGAATGTGCATTGTACCAACCTTCATCTTGTGGCATCTTCTAATAGGAAATTGTATTTTTCTGTTCCTTTGAGTAAAGTAATACGTTTTGAGACAGTATAGAGTATAATAAGCTGAGTAAATGTAATGATGGCATTGTCCTGTGATTGAGCATGCTTGTCTTACTGAGGAGAACTTTTAGAATATCAGAGGTTTACTGTTTTTCTACTGGTCAAGATCTAGTTGTTTTTTGCTTTGGATATATTGTTCTAGAAATGGAACAGTCTGAGGAAGAAAAATCATAGCATATCATTTTAGATAGCATAGCCTGCAATTCTAAATATGTGTCGGAAGGTAGTGAGGCACTACTGTGCCATAAAGCATACCATTAAAACGACTGCCTGCAAATAGCTTGTGAGATTTGCTGTGGCTGTTTGCTGTCAGACACACTGTCAGCAACACAAACACAGAAAGTACCTTTGGAAAGGTGCTGACTTGGGTTAACAGCTGGGAATGGGTTTGGTGGTTCCAGTGGGATCTGTGGGCAACAAAATATTAATTACATAGTCAGATTATGAAGAATGCATTGTGAACCACAGAATTATAAAGAAGTCAGAAAATCCCTTAATTGCAACAAGTTCCCCGGTGCATAGAGAAGACTGTCTGGCAGAGAAAATTGGCAGTGTGCTGGTGATCAGATGTAACAGCTGGAACACTTCTATTCAAACTACTTTAGAAGTAATAAACCTGATAATTTATCCACAAACTGCTGTGATAGCTGTAGTTCTGTTTTGTAAAAAAAAAAAAGGAAAAAAAAGAAAAAAAAAGAAAAAAGTCTTTTCTCTGTACTTGTATATACATGTATTATTACATATGTATACTTATATACTTATGTAAATATGCTTATTTACATTCCTAGGGTGGCCTACCACTATTATGAGTATGAAAGAGGTTAATGCTATTTTTCTCGCATTTTACAGGCTTCAGTGTCAAAATATTTTCTCCAAAGTTTATGATTAGAGCTTTTTAATGATACTAAAGGTTCCTTTATGAGCTGATGTTTGTTGCTAGTTGGTTTCCTGGTTCTTGGCTTTTTTTTTTTTTTTTTGTCTTTTGATCATTATCACTTACTACGCTGCTGGATATGGTCTTGGAAAAGATGTAGTATGCAAGCAAACTTCCCTGAAAAGGAAAAAAATAAAAGCAAATTAATAACAATATTGATGATGAAATTTGCTTGTTGAGATTATTTCGGCATTATTCACCAAAATAATCTCTTAGAACAGTGCGTACAAACAAATACTTCTGAATCTTGATTCCCAAGCTTGTATGTAGAGTAAATGTTAACATTTACCTGATTTAATATATATCTGATAACTAAAAGGCAGGAAAAGAAAAAAGATTCTGCACCGCTGAGACTTCGTTAACAGTGGATTAAGTTTCAAAAGAGAGCAGAAACAATTACAAAAACGTTATAAGGGACTATTGCTTGCAGGCCTGTGTTGCAGGGAGACTGTATATGTGTATACATTTCAGTTTGGGTGGTGGTTTTTTTTTGTTTTTTAGTAGTTTTCATTACAGTTCCTCAGTCTGACTATGATTCAATTCTTCTAGCTATAATTTAGTTGCTGTTCTATTTTCTTCATGATATTATAAAATAAAACATTATTTTACCAGATGCTATGTGTTTCCCTGAATATGCAGAAATATAAAATATAGAAGGGATCAGTCTGAAATTAAGCAAAGCCTGTTGGTGATGGTATGATATGGTATATCAGTCTAAAGATGGCTAATAATTAAATGCTGAGTTTTTGTTAGAATGCATTCTCTTAAAGCAACAATACAATACCTCAAAAAAAACCACCAAAAACCACCAACTAACAAAAAACAAGCCCAATAAAACAAAACAACTGCACACAGATTATTTACATTTATTTATCTTACCTTTTATTATTTACCTTTCGAACAGCTGTCAGGTTAAGACTAAATACGAATGTTGTATGTGAATAGCAGTGCTATATATGTGTCTATTATTATTATTATTATTTTTTCTCTGCTTAAAAGTAACAAAGTAAGAAAATGACAAATTATTTTTCAGTACATTTATGCTGATGTGTTAATTTTGTATCAGTTATTCATTGTCACTGGAAAGGGTCTCCTGGCTTGCCCATAGCTGTTTGTTCTTATTCTTAACTTTGATTTTCTTCAGACTCAGATGGGGATGTCCCACAGTATGCCAACACTGGCACAAATGTGGGAAAAATATGGGGTAGTGAAGAATATGTGGAGATAAATAAAGGAATTGGAGGAAGGATACTCTTTTTGGCAGCTGCCTGTAGATATTTTGCAACAAAATTTATTTTGACCCGAAGCAAATTGTTACCAGTTGCAAAGTTTTTTTTGCAGATGTTTTCTGTATCACATGAAGCATTACTAATGCTTCAATTACTAATTACTAAGTACTCTAGAGGTCTCTTGTGAATCTTGATTTTTGAGTGAAATGGTGAAAATCCTTTTCAGAATGTAAAGATACAGGCTAGATTTCAGGCACTTAATAGACATTTGAACTACCAAGGCTGCAAAGTCTCACCTTAAAAGCAGTCAAAAGTGTGCCCATATTTGTGATGTGGCACCACTTGAAATCAATTTCAACTTTTGGGTATCTGTCTGACACCAAAACAAAAGATAAGTAACTTTGAGACCCAGAATGTTACCTCACCTAATTAATCATATAAAAATCAACCAAATGCGGTCACTGGAAATATTTTGAAAATATTTTGCAGAACTGGCATTTGTGAGCAAGGAGTGTGTAATTGATTTCCAGTGACAAACCACTGATGTACTGTTTATTCTCAAGGAGCGGGTTTTAAAATGTGTGTAGTCAAAAAAATAGAGCCACTGTAGCTTATCTGTTTAAAAGCAGCATTAAGGACATTATTACTGTGACCACTTAAGTTTATACTTCAGTATAAACTTGTATCCCCAGTGCTATAATTTTGAATGAGTTAAATTTCAGACTTCCGAAGTCTGGTTTGAATAAGCAGCACTTTTTGGGACAGAATCTCCATTTACTTTGTGCTGGTATAGATACATTAAAAAACATGGACCTGTTCTGAGTATGTTTAACATTTACATAACTTTTTTGAACAGCATGCATATTGGTTGCTTATGTTACTATACAACCAGATATGCTCAGCATAATGCAAATGTACAATTTTGTTTAGCTTTTGTGTTTCGTCTCAGTGTTAAATTCAAGGTTGATTTTTTTTTTTCCCTGTTATAGAAAAAGAGGTATATCACCCTTCTAGGGAGAGACAGTATTGTAAATAATACAAGTCAGAAGGACTTTTTTATTGCTGATAGAGTACTGGAACAAATTTGAACTTTCCTCAGTTAAAGCTTCAATAATAACATTGCCCAAGTAAAAGTCTTAATTTTCAGCTCTAAACCATATTGTCTATATTAGCCATGAGATTTATGTATTTTTAATATATATAAATTATGCATCAAACAATCCATCTGTCAACATTATATTGATTATGTAACAATAATAAAGGTAGATGTGATTTTTTTCTTCATCTTTATTTGGAGATGAAACCTACTGCGCATTGCTCGCATTTTTACAGTGTCCAGCATATAATCTAAAACCTTCTAGCAGGAACCTTTCAGCATTACTTACCAAATTATATGGATGTTCATTTCTCCTTGTGTTAATCTCTTATGAAAACAAAACAACCCAAATTGTTCCTTTTTAGACCTCTTAGTGAAATAGTTTTAATTGTAAGTGGTTGATCTTGGAGAGCATTATGTTACTGTTGTTCAACATGGCAGTTTATTGACTGTAGTCTTTAATTATGCCCTTGGTGTCAGTCTCTGCAGTCCTTATTGCTTTGTTGTAGATCAGATAGGAAGTGTAAATGTGAATTTTTCAAAATTGTAGAGATGAAAGAGTAAACATATTCAAACAGTTCATTCACATATGTTTAAGAAAAAAAAAATGATACTACTACAACATGCAGGGAAGCCAATGAAAACCCATAGGGACTTTTCTTTTTTGATTATAATGACAACTTTAGAGTTCTATCACAAATTATTCTTCGTTTGAAATGGAAAAACTAGAGTGTGATTGAGTATTTTGTTCAATAATGCTAAACCTTCCTGTGCTTTATGTTATATATGAACAAACCCGTAATTTTTCATCATGAATTGTATGTGAAATTTAAGAGATTTCATATTTTGTTTCTTTTTTTTTTTTTCTCTTTAGCATGAGCAACTGGTTTCAAACTGCTTTAGCTTTTCATGTGACTGAGGTTGTGATGCTACTGGAGCACTTTCTAAGGGAGTAAGGGGGCCATAGGTTTCTTGTTTCCGCATTGCTTTTTGTCTGTGTAGTCATAATTAAGGGAGCTGTGATGGCCAGAGCGTATTCTCTGACAGGCACCCAGTAAACTGCTAAAGGATTGATAACTACGGTCTTCCTCAGTCATATTTTTGTTGCATATATTGTCATAGTCATTTTATAAATAATTATAATTATATAAAGAATAAAGAAGCTAGATGTTTGCCCTCTTTGAAGATGAGATTAGGCAAAGTTTTCCACAGAAGTCTATTGAGTTATTTACACATGCAGACCATACCGGACAAAAACATCACCACATGCAATGTTGCTTCTAACACAGAAGTCAGAGAACTCATATTAATTGCATCAAAAAGTATTTGATAAGTAATATGCATCTGAGATATTGAGACATACAGAAGACATAATTATTTCACTGTGATGAATTTATTTCTGAAAACAATTAGTATCAAGAGCTGTGACTGTGGTGCACGTATCTACATTATTTCCCAATATGTGGGGCATTTTAATGTAAATCATATAATTGCTCAGGTTGGAAAAGACCTTAGAGATCATCAAGTCCAAAGTCCATCCGTTTGGAAACACATTTAAAACCTCTTTTTTTAGTACATCTAGAAATGTAAATTATCATCAAAACAGGAACTGAGCATTCACTATCTTTTACACGTTATCTAGTTTCTCTGGCCACATTTCATTTTCTCTTTTTTTTTCTCCCTCAGTTTTTATTTTTATTTTTTATAAAGTAATAAAGTAGAAAGTGACAGCAGGATCAGCTTAAAGCAACAAACATATTCACTTTGATTTTGTATGTGATATTGCAAATGCAACTTCCATTTTACATTACTGTCAACAGAAATCACATTAGTATAGAAGCAGCAGCCCTTGCTTTGGGATTTCCCTGACTAGTGTTTGGGGATATTGTGTAAAGGAGGACGCCTTTCTCAAGCAAGGGGTCACTTCACAGCTGAATTCTCTTTATTTTTAGTAATAACATCCAATACAATTGAAAGTGGGGTCAAGGTGAGGCTAGGATACTTTCAAGAAGAGGACCGGGGAGAAACAACAAACAGATGTTCTTTGATGATAAGTGTTGAAGGGAGAGGATTTGGCTGAGAGATCTGTAGCTTTCACTTGTTGAGAGCCTTTAACTTGAGCCAGTGGTGCTGTTTTTCACCCCCTAGAGTAGTGGTGTACCTGCTGTTGCTATCAAGTCACTTGCCAACAGTGGCATCTGCTCAGTGTAGACATCAAGAATTTGAATGTCAATATCTTTTCCTTGAAATGAATGGAAAAGTATTTGTCACTCAGCAGCAATCATTCTTCAAATAAAAGGTTAGCCAGACAGAGCCCTTAATCAAAGAGTCGGTCTTTTCTGTCAGCAGTGCCTTTTAAATAGCAATGATGAAGGCTGGCTGTCACTGAATGACTTGATGAGCTAGGTGATTGATCTGCATAAATCATTTTCTTTTAACATTGTCACTGAAAAGTAAATTGGCGGGATTTGGGCGGGGGCCCGCCCCAGGTATTAGCTGTATTGAAATTAATATATAATATTTTAGATGTGTTCTTAGTCTCAGAGTTTCCATTAAAGAGTAAAAATTGCGTAGGATCTTAGCCTATGTTATCCTAATGATGAAGTATTATTGTTATTGCAATTACCATGCAAATTAAATTCAAAAGTTGAGCACGTAACAGATTTCATGAGCTGCGAGAGAAATACTGTTAGTAAAGGAATTAGGAAGAAGCTACATCATGTAGTTGTATTGTAGAATCTTTTTCATTTGAAAGACAGAAATCAGCAGTGGAGTTTAGAAGTATAAACTCAAGATTTTAATCGTGTTGTCTACTTCAAAAATAACGGTAGAGATAATTTCCCCAATTATTGGTAAATCTATGTACATGAGGTTTTTTTTGTCACAGTAAAGTGCATTCTCTGTCAGTTTTTCTGCTTTAATTTCAATGCTTTTTATGTAGTATTTTTTTTCCTTTTGTTTTCAAGGATGTTTAGGACATACATTACTAGATGTCTGTGGCATTGCATAGCACATTCTGCTGCCACTGATAGTAGCAGAAGTTCATTGCATATCTGAACTATTGGTTTGAATTAAAGATATGGAGCAAGGGGGAATTTCAAAGATGTGAATCACACTCAGCTACTTTTTGATCTTTAGAAATCTCCTTAAAAATAACATTTTGTCACTAAGACAAATTGTTCTTTTTGAGGCTGGGAAACCTTGCCTGTTCTGGAGACAGCGCAGAATGCCACCTTCTTGCTTCTCCCCTGCCTCCAGATCAGTTTTAACTTTGAAAATGGATATTTGAAAGCCTGTAATGTCCACATGCGCACCTCCTAATTCTCCACTCCACTGTGTCCCACAGGCCTGTAGTGATCAGCTGGATGACATTCCTGTGTGAGCACCTGTGCAGTAAAAATTTACATACTTTACATATATACACATATACATGTATGTATATATACAGAGTGCAGAAGACCTATTTCAGAGAATATCTGTGGGGCTCCAAGCCAATCCAATCAAAACAACAACGATAATAAAATTTTCTCTTCGCCCTTTTCTCCCTCTGGCTCCCACATTTGAAAATTTGATTTTATTGATTAGGCATCAAAGTGTTAGAAAATGTGCTTTGTGTCTTCATGAACTGCTTGTCTACCTGATATACCAAATAAATGGTTTAAAAGGGCATTGTTGACCTATTTAAACTGTAACATTTACATTTCTCAGATGTAATTCCCAGCCAGCGTTCTTGAATAACTAGACATATATCTGGCTAGGAGTGTAGATGTGAATGATTGCCTCATTCCTGACTTTCTAATTATCTGAGCAGTTCAACAATATACAGTAGTAGTGAAGTCAAGTGTTTCTATGTTGCAAATTATGTGTGTCCATCACTTGCAGTTGTAAACCTTTATCAAATACATTCTTTGAGACTTTCTGAATCATCCTTGTGCATCTAGATTGTTTTGCAGCATTGTGGTTTCTGCATTGGTGTTGGATGTTGCAGTAGACAAAGGTTTTTGTTAGCCATCCGGGAATTATACTCTAGATTTTTCAAATTTGTTGGATGTCAGATACATGTGACTGTGGGATTTGCTGATGTAAACTTGGCAGGAGATAATCCATTTTGTCTGTGATGTTGTTACATTTAGCTAGTGTTGGTTTTTTGCTTGCAAGGGTGATAGATTTAAAATGCAGCTTGAGGTAGTTGCCAATAAATATAAACAACTGAATATGCAATTGAAAATGATTATTGAACCTTATTTTCCATGTTCTTAGTTTAATTGTATTTCGTTTGGGGCGATATAGCACTTATGACAAAAGCTTGGTTTTCTTGGTTCTTTTCAAACTAGTAAAATTGTTGTCCTCTTCCTGTTCTTGATGTTTTAAGTCAGGAACAGCCAGTTTGGCTGTAGATTATGCTGTTGATGATCCAAAGGACAGCAGTAATTTTACAATGCTGCGGGTGGGCTTTGTTTGCATGCCCACAGTGGACTTCTGATATTTCAAACTTAATCTGTGTTTTGTTTCCATTTCAGAAAACAATGTGATAGCTGCTGTATTACCAGAGTAATTAAATTTCATAGCCTTTGTTTATAGTCTATCAGTTACTGTATTTGCCCTTTTAATAACAGCTGTTCTTGCCAGCATCCTTCTAAGCTTTCCTCAAGCTTTTAATCCTATCACCTCTCTCTTATCTGTTATTATTGAGCCAATGTCATTATGTAGAATCAGTGGAGAGCACCATGACAGAAACTAAAACTTAAGGCTTCTTGTTATTAATCCAAGATTTTCCATGGCTTCTTTCTTTCAGTGCCTCTCGTGCAAGTCTGTCTCTACATGATTTAAAAAAGATGATAGAGGTAACAATCCTGCCTTGATGCTATTACTCTCTTGACAATTTCATTTCAGTTTTGGTGGTGGAAATTCTGCAGTATGCTTTGCCCCTGTCAGAAGTTTGGCATTATTCTTTGGGGGTGTATTGCCACTAGCTACTGTATTTCATCAGCTGTTTAAAGCAGCGAAGTTGCTGAAATAGTGTCTTAAAAGTGCTTTAAAAAGGAAAAAAAAAAATGTTTCAAAATGAATGGGGATAAGATGAGGGAGACTATTGCATAGTAACACCATATTCTACACTACAGAGGCAAGAATACTGGCCAGAATGAATGGAGGGGTAGAGGGTGTAAGGTGAAATCTTAACATTCCCATTTCTTAGTTGCTTAGAACACAAATATGTGCACATGTATCTAGGTGTCTGTGGACTAAGGCAAAAGTTTGGCATGGTGGATATGCCAAATGGTGATGATATATCTTCTGGGCATACATAATGATGGATCACAGGATCATCAAATTGTAGGTGCTGGAAGGGACCTCCGAAGGTCATTGAGTCCAGCCCTCCTGCAAAGCATGGATATATCTTGTGCCATGGTACTCTTTATACAGTATTTTTATATTTTGAATCAATATTATATTTATTGATGTCTGAAAAATGATGGGTTAAATTTGTTGGGAATATGCTTACATAGTGCCTTCCCTGAATCCTTTTTAACATAGTAAATGTAGGTGTATGTATTCACATACTAGAAGATAGTTCTGCGTGTGAGTGTATATGGTATCTTTGCCATTGTCCATTTGTTAACATAAAATCACATATTTAGAAAGAATAGAGAGCAGTTTTCAATACAAGTTAGCCTGATCATCTTTTCAATTAGTAGTACATGTGACTCTAAATTTGAATACTTCATTTTTTTGCCTGATGAATTATACACAATAAACTGTAACACCTCATCAAAATTCCTGCTCAGCAGTCACCCTCTGATTTTAAGGCAGTCCCTGGCCCAGCAATCTGGTCACTTCAATCAGTAATTAATCACATGATTTCTTATAAACTGTTTAAAATGAGGTTGAAAGCTAACTGAGAAGCTTGCTCTCATTCAGCTCAACAAAGGCTGAGTGAGTGTTTGCTGGAAGTTGGCAGTGTCCTCTTAAGAGATCACTTTCTACCAAAAAACCTAAAGAGTTGCACAGATGTGTAGTTAAGTATTCATTATGAACATGCAAATAATGCTGTCCCAAAGGAACATTCTTTGATTTTTTGAAACTGCTCTTGCTTTATTTGGTAACTGTCATGAAACATGCCTCTGTATTGATAAAGTGTCTTTCAGCAGCTCTCTCAGAGAAAAGAAGAGGAAGCAGTAGGAACAACCTTTTTTTTCCCCTCTTTTGTGTAGACATGACGTCAGTTTTAGACAAAATTATAAGCATCTCAGAAAATAAATAAAATTAAAGAACCTTTATTTTGTTTGAGTAGAGAATGCTTAAAATGCAGAATTACCTACTTGTTTATACCATGCCTTTAATTTTTATTTCTACTGACATAAAGTAGTAAGAGAAACATAAAAAATAACAGGACCCATAATAAAGGACGCTAGTTTCACAGGCTTGTTTTCCCAAGACATGATACTGGTCTGTAGTTAATCAAGGTAATGGGGGAATTTCCTCTCCAAGAGCTATTTTAAGAAAAAAAATGGTGACTCTGCACAACACTTCTCAAGCTGCAAAGCTGGGTTTATTTGGTTCAATTTTGTTTTTGAGCGGGAGGGAGGAAGAAGCTGCATTGTTTTCTGAGCCATAGGCCTACCACTGCAAAATGCTGAATTTTGTTCAGCTAAAGTAATTATATTACTCAAGAACAAAAGGCTTTGTAGCACCTGGGTCACTTCAGCATTTCAGTTTAAAATTCACTTCTGCAGAATGTTGTATTGGGGTATCTGAGAACTTCAAGTGAGATGTGAGACTGGGAATGAATAGCTGGAGAAGAGCCAGACGATTTTGGTGGCACACTTGCCACCAAAAATGCTATATCCCTGTAAATGTTCTCCAAATTCTGATAGCTTTTAGCACCTTTCTGATCTTTCTTCTACAGCAGGTGCTCTTTCTAGTATATTAATCAGCAGTTACTCATTTTCTACGATCTTGGCAGTTATATATGTTATCATAAAAACAATATCTGTATTGATAATTGTAGAAGCGCTACCTGGAGACAAAAGCATTTAGGGTTTTTAATCTAAAAAAGTTGTTTGAAAAGCATGGCTTTTAAAATCCATGAAAATGGATTACATGACATACGGTGTCCTGGAAGAGTGCTTAAAAAATACACATGGTTCTCTTCCTATGTGATACAGTTGTGGCTTTTGGTTTGTCTGTGGGGTTGGTGTTTTTTTTTTTGTTTTGTTTGTTATTTTTGTTTTCTTGCTTGCTTGTTTTGAGTTTGAATATTCTCTATCTTCTTTGGAACATTTTTCAACATTTAAATAACGTTAATTATACTGTTAGGGTGTTTGAGGATTCCATCTAGTTTGTCCTCTTCCTTTATTAATGTTTTTAGGGAGTACTGTGAACATTTAAAAAAAGAAATAAATTGGATCCTTTAGCTGTGTCTCTATAAGGTGTGTAGCTATGTATTATGAAAATGATTCCAGATTTTGATAAAATTTGTGTGAGAATTCGAGGGTATAGTTTATAAATTATCCACACTAAGGAGAAATCTCATCCTTTTATTCTTGATAATAGTATTTTGCGTGAAATTTCATTCTCTCAGAAGTGCCAGTGCTTAGCTGCGCTTTACCAGTTCCTCAGGTAGTTGTGCTTTCTAGTTGGATGTTATAAGGCTGGTTAGCCTGCTAGAATGAAGTAATATATCCCATTCCATAGTAAGTGATGCAAAGGGCTTGCACTTAAAGTTGTATTTTCACCAGATGAGTGGTGGTCCTATATTGTCTGTGGCAAGATCTCTTAAGTACTGTTCATGTAAAAGAACAATTCTAACCTTTTTCCTGTCTGTGAAGTATAATTGCTGCCATTGGTGGCTTTCTCTCCACTGCTAGCACTTCTGGGATGAGACACTCCATCTGATATTGTGCCCAGATTTCTCACATAACAGTTTGTTGGAGCAAATGTTAGCTTTTATTCAGTGCTAGAACTTCCAAATGAAGAAGTGAAGAAGAAGACCTACTCTGTTAGTTCTTTTACCAGGAGATAAGATTTATTTTAATTGTGGCTTTGCATTTTGTGTGCTTCTGTACAAGATGCTGAAAGCAACTCACTGATCTAAGAAACAGTTGTCTAAGAAACAGTTTCTTAGTGACTGTAAAAATCGTAGCTGCTTGTTCAACAGATCTGTCCCTCTGTGTTGTGAATGTGCCCCTTTTATGGCTTTTATTGGGAGATGCTTTGCCTTCCAATTCCTTTTAGTTGTGTGGAACTCGTAAACCAACAAAAGTGTGAGTTAGTTTAAGCTAAATTACAGGTTATTTTATTCTTCAACTGCTGTGGGAGCAGAAAAGAATTATGCTTGACTTCCAGATCGCAGGATATATTTTCTGTGGTGGCCAGTTGCCCAAGAAAGTGACCTGGTAATTTTTGAAGTCCTGGGAAGTGTCGAATACCATGGTACTGTTTAGCTACTTCCGTAAAAAGGCTTCCTTGAGTAAACACTCAAGATACACCATGAAAAATTATGGTTTTGCAACTAGTAAACTGTTACCTTAAAAAAAAAAAAAAGAAAGAAAGAAAAAAAAAATTAATTTCAAGTCTAAAATAAAAATACCAGAATTTGTAGCAACTTTGAAACTTTCCACTGAGTTGGTTCTGTTCTTATTCTCTCCCATTTCCTGTCACTGCTGTAGTTCCTGTGTGCTTGTAGTCACATTTCCAGCCACATCACCTAACTGTCATACAGAGGCTATGGTTTCTTCACAGCTGCTTCTGGAAACCAGGCTTTGTAAGAGACCTTCAGGCTGCCAGAGCAGGCTTGGTGTCATTTACCACTGGAATCCTTTGTCTCCATCTACAAATTAAAACCTTTAGTTGAATGAGTTCAAAGTAAATGGAAATGACATCCTACCACCACTCCTGGAGGATTTTGAATTATATTCAGCTGTAGTTTTATGTTCTCTCTTTTTGCTTAAGAATATATAGTAAGTGGTATGCTAGGACCAGTTTAATTCCAGTACAGTTTTTGGTAACAATATGCCAACATACATTTATATATCAGAAATATCCACTTTATGTTTTCCTTGGTCTTCAGCTAAAAGATATATATTTATTTAAAAAGA